>NC_136919.1:100183983-100419114 GCF_949752795.1 Hyperoodon ampullatus
AATCTTCAAAAGTTCAAATCTTTATAAGTAAAAAGATTTATTAAAATGAATAACCAAGTGTTTTAATTGACATCAGATGATCAAAACAACAAACCCTGAGAACATAGAAAAAATATAAATAAAGATATGAGCAGAACTTAATACAACAGAAAACGTGTAAAATTGAGGTGATTTAGTAAGTCCAAAGAATATTCTTTGAAAAGATTTAAAAGACACACTTTGATTAAGGAAAACATAAACATATGTAAAGAATATACAGAAAGAATCAGGACAATGTTATAGCAGAGAATATATGAAATGCCAGTAAATTTGAACATTTCTGTAAAGGGGACCATTTCCTAGCTCCTAAAGTTGACCAAAACTGACACAAGAGGAAATCATTGAAGGTCATCATGTCTGCCCTTGGCATTCTTGGAACGCCCTGGCCTCAGAATGCAGCATCGGTAGTCCATGGTAACCTGCGGAGAGGGGGTGGGGCTGAAGGAGGTTGGAACACTGCCCTCACTGAGGGAGTGGGTGTGGCCATCTCTGCTGTGACTGAACAAAGGGCAGGGGAGCAGGGGGCCCAGGGCAGGGCCCTCAGAGCCCGGCAGGACCAGGGGAGTGTCACAAGCATTTGGCCCAGGCCAAAGGGCGCCTTCTTTGTCTGCACAGCTTCCCAAACACTCACATTTCCACTCAGGCCGCCCTCTTTGTTGAAGTGTGTGTGGAACGTGTCCTCGCAGTACACCTCGCTGCACAGCTAACCATAGGACTGGGCATCGTACCTTCCTGCCAGGTGACCGAAGTTCGCAGGCAGATGGGTCACTGGGACCAACGCGGAGAGGCTCCTGCCCTGACCACAGGTCGACCACAGCCGCTGCCCCAGATCGGGGGTTGCAAAGCAGCCCTGTCTGAATCCCCTGCCTCTAGAGGGAGTATTGGACCAACACTTCTAAAAAATGGGGTCCTTGCGGGCAACTCATCGGAGGGACACAAAAAAATCTTTGCCGACTTTCTCCTGAAGCTTACGAGCGTTCACACTTGAGCCTGTTACAATGTCAGCTGTTTAGCTAAACATGAGCTCATGATCTAAACTTACACAATAATGAAGAAATCAGCTACAAGTGGAGACAATCAGCCAAAACAATCAATATGAGAATTAGTTTCCCAAGGCCATCCATCAGATGTTGGAATAATCAGGTGCAAGGCAGAAAATATACATAAAACTGGAACTGAAACAAGGAACAAGGATGTTTTCAAAGACTGGTAGAATCTCTAAAACATTTCTAAAGTACATGTCATTGATAAAGGTAAATACTCAAAGGTTGTGTAATACAACAGATTAATCATTGAGAAGAGTGAAATTATGCTGTTTTGAAAACTATGGCAGGTCAGATTTTCTGCCTAATGATATAAGAAGATTTCTCTCAAAAATACACATTATTTCAAAGACTTATTGGCTGTGAAATAAGTGAAGGGTATTTCAAATGGCTTGTCTGCAAAGAAAGGTGAGATGTAGGGAATCACAGAAAGTCGAGGGGAAAATATGTCAATATATACATTGCTATATGGTGAACTAAGCCTTAGGCCAGCAACAATGGAGAGGACCTGACCCTTAGTAACTTACAAGTAACCTGGAATCTTCAAAAGTTCAAATCTTTCTAAGTAAAAAGATTTATTAAAATGGATAACCAAGTGTTTTAATTGACATCAGATGATCAAAACAACAAACCCTGAGAACATAGAAAAAATATAAATAAAGATATGAGCAGAACTTAATACAACAGAAAACGTATAAAATTGAGGTGATTTAGTAAGTCCAAAGAATATTCTTTGAAAAGATTTAAAAGACACACTTTGATTAAGGAAAACAAAAACATAAGTAAAGAATATACAGAAAGAATCAGGACAATGTTATAGCAGAGAATATATGAAATGCCAGTAAATTTGAACATTTCTGTAAAGGGGACCATTTCCTAGCTCCTGAAGTTGACCAAAACTGACACAAGAGGAAATCATTGAAGGTCATCATGTCTGCCCTTGGCATACTCGGAACGCCCTGGCCTCAGAATGCAGCATCGGTAGTCCATGGTAACATGCGGAGAGGGGGCGGGGCTGAAGGAGGTTGGAACACTGCCCTCACTGAGGGAGTGGGTGTGGCCATCTCTGCTGTGACTGAACAAAGGGCAGGGGAGCAGGGGGCCCAGGGCAGGGCCCTCAGAGCCCGGCAGGCCCAGGGGTGTGTCACAAGCATTTGGCCCAGGCCAAAGGGCGCCTTCTTTGTCCGCACAGCTTCCCAAACACTCACCTTTCCACTCAGGCCGCCCTCTTTGTTGAAGTGTGTGTGGATCGTGTCCTCGCAGTACACCTCGCTGCACAGCTAACCATAGAACTGGGCATCGTACCTTCCTGCCAGGTGACCGAAGTTCGCAGGCAGATGGGTCCCTGGGACCAACGCGGAGAGGCTCCTGCCCTGACCACAGGTCGACCACAGCCGCTGCCCCCGATCGGGGGCCGCAAAGCAGCCTTGTCTGAATCCCCTGCCTCTAGAGGGAGTATTGGACCAACACTTCTAAAAAATGGGGTCCTTGCGTGCAACTCATCGGAGGGACACAAATAAATCTTTGCCGACTTTCTCCTGAAGCTTACGCGCGTTCACACTTAAGCCTGTTACAATGTCAGCTGTATAGCTAAACATGAGCTCATGATCTAAATTTACACAATAATGAAGAAATCAGCTACAAGGGGAGACAATCAGCAAAAACAATCAATATGAGAATTAGTTTCCTAAGGCCATCCATCAGATGTTGGAATAATCAGGGGCAAGGCAGAAAATATACATAAAACTGGAACTGAAACAAGGAACAAGGATGTTTACTAAGACTGATAGGATCTCTAAAACATTTGTAAAGTACATGTCATTGATAAAGCTAAATACTCAAAGGTTGTGTAATGCAACAGATTAATCATTGAGAAGAGTGAAATTATGCTGTTTTGAAAACTATGGCAGGTCAGATTTTCTGCCTAATGATATAAGAAGATTTATCTAAAAAATACACATTATTTCAAAGACTTATTGGCTGTGAAATAAGTTAAGGGTATTTCAAATGGCTTGTCTGCAAAGAAAGGTGAGATGTAGGGAATCACAGAAAGTCGAGGGGAAAATATGTCAATATATACATTGCTATATGGTGAACTAAGCCTTAGGCCAGCAACAATGGAGAAGACATGACCCTTAGAAACTTACAAGTAAACTGGAATCTTCAAAAGTTCAAATCTTTCTAAGTAAAAAGGTTTATTAAAATGAATAACCAAGTGTTTTAATTGACATCAGATGATCAAAACAACAAACACTGAGAACATAGAAAAAATATAAATAAAGATATGAGCAGAACTTAATACAACAGAAAACGTATAAAATTGAGGTGATTTAGTAAGTCCAAAGAATATTCTTTGAAAAGATTTAAAAGACACACTTTGATTAAGGAAAACATAAACATATGTAAAGAATATACAGAAAGAATCAGGACAATGTTATAGCAGAGAATATATGAAATGCCAGTAAATTTGAACATTTCTGTAAAGGGGACCATTTCCTAGCTCCTAAAGTTGACCAAAACTGACACAAGAGGAAATCATTGAAGGTCATCATGTCTGCCCTTGGCATTCTTGGAACGCCCTGGCCTCAGAATGCAGCATCGGTAGTCCATGGTAACCTGCGGAGAGGGGGTGGGGCTGAAGGAGGTTGGAACACTGCCCTCACTGAGGGAGTGGGTGTGGCCATCTCTGCTGTGACTGAACAAAGGACAGGGGAGCAGGGGGCCCAGGGCAGGGCCCTCAGAGCCCGGCAGGACCAGGGGAGTGTCACATGCATTTGGCCCAGTCCAAAGGGCGCCTTCTTTGTCTGCACAGCTTCCCAAACACTCACATTTCCACTCAGGCCGCCCTCTTTGTTGAAGTGTGTGTGGAACGTGTCCTCGCAGTACACCTCGCTGCACAGCTAACCATAGGCCTGGGCATCGTACCTTCCTGCCAGGTGACCGAAGTTCGCAGGCAGATGGGTCACTGGGACCAACGCGGAGAGGTTCCTGCCCTGACCACAGGTCGACCACAGCTGCTGCCCCAGATCGGGGGTTGCAAAGCAGCGCTGTCTGAATCCCCTGCCTCTAGAGGGAGTATTGGACCAACACTTCTAAAATATGGGGTCCTTGCGGGCAACTCATCGGAGGGACACAAAAAAATCTTTGCCGACTTTCTCCTGAAGCTTACGAGCGTTCACACTTAAGCCTGATACAATGTCAGCTGTTTAGCTAAACATGAGCTCATGATCTAAATTTACACAATAATGAAGAAATCAGCTACAAGTGGAGACAATCAGCAAAAACAATCAATATGAGAATTAGTTTCCCAAGGCCATCCATCAGATGTTGGAATAATCAGGTGCAAGGCAGAAAATATACATAAAACTGGAACTGAAACAAGGAACAAGGATCTTTACTAAGACTGGTAGGATCTCTAAAACATTTGTAAAGTACATGTCATTGATAAAGCTAAATACTCAAAGGTTGTGTAATACAACAGATTAATCATTGAGAAGAGTGAAATTATGCTGTTTTGAAAACTATGGCAGGTCAGATTTTCTGCCTAATGATATAAGAAGATTTCTCTCAAAAATACACATTATTTCAAAGACTTATTGGCTGTGAAATAAGTGAAGGGTATTTCAAATGGCTTGTCTGCAAAGAAAGGTGAGATGTAGGGAATCACAGAAAGTCGAGGGGAAAATATGTCAATATATACATTGCTATATGGTGAACTAAGCCTTAGGCCAGCAACAATGGAGAGGACCTGACCCTTAGAAACTTACAAGTAAGCTGGAATCTTCAAAAGTTCAAATCTTTATAAGTAAAAAGATTTATTAAAATGAATAACCAAGTGTTTTAATTGACATCAGATGATCAAAACAACAAACCCTGAGAACATAGAAAAAATATAAATAAAGATATGAGCAGAACTTAATACAACAGAAAACGTGTAAAATTGAGGTGATTTAGTAAGTCCAAAGAATATTCTTTGAAAAGATTTAAAAGACACACTTTGATTAAGGAAAACATAAACATATGTAAAGAATATACAGAAAGAATCAGGACAATGTTATAGCAGAGAATATATGAAATGCCAGTAAATTTGAACATTTCTGTAAAGGGGACCATTTCCTAGCTCCTAAAGTTGACCAAAACTGACACAAGAGGAAATCATTGAAGGTCATCATGTCTGCCCTTGGCATTCTTGGAACGCCCTGGCCTCAGAATGCAGCATCGGTAGTCCATGGTAACCTGCGGAGAGGGGGTGGGGCTGAAGGAGGTTGGAACACTGCCCTCACTGAGGGAGTGGGTGTGGCCATCTCTGCTGTGACTCAACAAAGGGCAGGGGAGCAGGGGGCCCAGGGCAGGGCCCTCAGAGCCCGGCAGGACCAGGGGAGTGTCACAAGCATTTGGCCCAGGCCAAAGGGCGCCTTCTTTGTCTGCACAGCTTCCCAAACACTCACATTTCCACTCAGGCCGCCCTCTTTGTTGAAGTGTGTGTGGAACGTGTCCTCGCAGTACACCTCGCTGCACAGCTAACCATAGGACTGGGCATCGTACCTTCCTGCCAGGTGACCGAAGTTCGCAGGCAGATGGGTCACTGGGACCAACGCGGAGAGGCTCCTGCCCTGACCACAGGTCGACCACAGCCGCTGCCCCAGATCGGGGGTTGCAAAGCAGCCCTGTCTGAATCCCCTGCCTCTAGAGGGAGTATTGGACCAACACTTCTAAAAAATGGGGTCCTTGCGGGCAACTCATCGGAGGGACACAAAAAAATCTTTGCCGACTTTCTCCTGAAGCTTACGAGCGTTCACACTTAAGCCTTTTACAATGTCAGCTGCTTAGCTAAACATGAGCTCATGATCTAAATTTACACAATAATGAAGAAATCAGCTACAAGGGGAGACAATCAGCAAAAACAATCAATATGAGAATTAGTTTCCCAAGGCCACCCATCAGATGTTGGAATAATCAGGTGCAAGGCAGAATATATACATAAAACTGGAACTGGAACAAGGAACAAGGATGTTTTCAAAGACTGGTAGGATCTCTAAAACATTTGTAAAGTACATGTCATTGATAAAGCTAAATACTCAAAGGTTGTGTAATACAACAGATTAATCATTGAGAAGAGTGAAATTATGCTGTTTTGAAAACTATGGCAGGTCAGATTTTCTGCCTAATGATATAAGAAGATTTCTCTCAAAAATACACATTATTTCAAAGACTTATTGGCTGTGAAATAAGTGAAGGGTATTTCAAATGGCTTGTCTGCAAAGAAAGGTGAGATGTAGGGAATCACAGAAAGTCGAGGGGAAAATATGTCAATATATACATTGCTATATGGTGAACTAAGCCTTAGGCCAGCAACAATGGAGAGGACCTGACCCTTAGAAACTTACAAGTAAGCTGGAATCTTCAAAAGTTCAAATCTTTATAAGTAAAAAGATTTATTAAAATGAATAACCAAGTGTTTTAATTGACATCAGATGATCAAAACAACAAACCCTGAGAACATAGAAAAAATATAAATAAAGATATGAGCAGAACTTAATACAACAGAAAACGTATAAAATTGAGGTGATTTAGTAAGTCCAAAGAATATTCTTTGAAAAGATTTAAAAGACACACTTTGATTAAGGAAAACAAAAACATAAGTAAAGAATATACAGAAAGAATCAGGACAATGTTATAGCAGAGAATATATGAAATGCCAGTAAATTTGAACATTTCTGTAAAGGGGACCATTTCCTAGCTCCTAAAGTTGACCAAAACTGACACAAGAGGAAATCATTGAAGGTCATCATGTCTGCCCTTGGCATTCTCGGAACGCACTGGCCTCAGAATGCAGCATCGGTAGTCCATGGTAACCTGCGGAGAGGGGGTGGGGCTGAAGGAGGTTGGAACACTGCCCTCACTGAGGGAGTGGGTGTGGCCATCTCTGCTGTGACTGAACAAAGGGCAGGGGAGCAGGGGACCCAGGGCAGGGCCCTCAGAGTCTGGCAGGCCCAGGGGTGTGTCACAAGCATTGGGCCCAGGCCAAAGGGCGCCTTCTTTGTCTGCACAGCTTCCCAAACACTCACCTTTCCACTCAGGCCGCCCTCTTTGTTGAAGTGTGTGTGGAACTTGTCCTCGCAGTACACCTCGCTGCACAGCTAACCATAGGACTGGGCATCGTACCTTCCTGCCAGGTGACCGAAGTTCGCAGGCAGATGGGTCACTGGGACCAACGCGGAGAGGCTCCTGCCCTGACCACAGGTCGACCACAGCCGCTGCCCCCGATCGGGGGCCGCAAAGCAGCCCTGTCTGAATCCCCTGCCTCTAGAGGGAGTATTGGACCAACACTTCTAAAAAATGGGGTCCTTGCGGGCAACTCATCGGAGGGACACAAATAAATCTTTGCCGACTTTCTCCTGAAGCTTACGAGCGTTCACACTTAAGCCTGTTACAATGTCAGCTGTTTAGCTAAACATGAGCTCATGATCTAAATTTACACAATAATGAAGAAATCAGCTACAAGTGGAGACAATCAGCAAAAACAATCAATATGAGAATTAGTTTCCCAAGGCCATCCATCAGATGTTGGAATAATCAGGTGCAAGGCAGAAAATATACATAAAACTGGAACTGAAACAAGCAACAAGGATGTTTTCAAAGACTGGTAGGATCTCTAAAACATTTGTAAAGTACATGTCATTGATAAAGCTAAATACCCAAGGTTGTGTAATACAACAGATTAATCATTGAGAAGAGTGAAATTATGCTGTTTTGAAAACTATGGCAGGTCAGATTTTCTGCCTAATGATATAAGAAGATTTCTCTCAAAAATACACATTATTTCAAAGACTTATTGGCTGTGAAATAAGTGAAGGGTATTTCAAATGGCTTGTCTGCAAAGAAAGGTGAGATGTAGGGAATCACAGAAAGTCGAGGGGAAAATATGTCAATATATACATTGCTATATGGTGAACTAAGCCTTAGGCCAGCAACAATGGAGAGGACCTGACCCTTAGAAACTTACAAGTAAGCTGGAATCTTCAAAAGTTCAAATCTTTCTAAGTAAAAAGGTTTATTAAAATGAATAACCAAGTGTTTTAATTGACATCAGATGATCAAAACAACAAACCCTGAGAACATAGAAAAAATATAAATAAAGATATGAGCAGAACTTAATACAACAGAAAACGTATAAAATTGAGGTGATTTAGTAAGTCCAAAGAATATTCTTTGAAAAGATTTAAAAGACACACTTTGATTAAGGAAAACATAAACATATGTAAAGAATATACAGAAAGAATCAGGACAATGTTATAGCAGAGAATATAGGAAATGCCAGTAAATTTGAACATTTCTGTAAAGGGGACCATTTCCTAGCTCCTAAAGTTGACCAAAACTGACACAAGAGGAAATCATTGAAGGTCATCATGTCTGCCCTTGGCATTCTTGGAACGCCCTGGCCTCAGAATGCAGCATCGGTAGTCCATGGTAATCTGCGGAGAGGGGGCGGGGCTGAAGGAGGTTGGAACACTGCCCTCACTGAGGGAGTGGGTGTGGCCATCTCTGCTGTGACTGAACAAAGGGCAGGGGAGCAGGGGGCCCAGGGCAGGGCCCTCAGAGCCCGGCAGGCCCAGGGGTGTGTCACAAGCATTTGGCCCAGGCCAAAGGGCGCCTTCTTTGTCTGCACAGCTTCCCAAACACTCACCTTTCCACTCAGGCCGCCCTCTTTGTTGAAGTGTGTGTGGAACGTGTCCTCGCAGTACACCTCACTGCACAGCTAACCATAGGACTGGGCATCGTACCTTCCTGCCAGGTGACCGAAGTTCGCAGGCAGATGGGTCCCTGGGACCAACGTGGAGAGGCTCCTGCCCTGACCACAGGTCGACCACAGCCGCTGCCCCCGATCGGGGGCCGCAAAGCAGCCCTGTCTGAATCACCTGCCTCTAGAGGGAGTATTGGACCAACACTTCTAAAAAATGGGGTCCTTGCGGGCAACTCATCGGAGGGACACAAATAAATCTTTGCCGACTTTCTCCTGAAGCTTACGAGTGTTCACACTTAAGCCTGTTACAATGTCAGCTGTATAGCTAAACATGAGCTCATGATCTAAATTTACACAATAATGAAGAAATCAGCTACAAGGGGAGACAATCAGCAAAAACAATCAATATGAGAATTAGTTTCCCAAGGCCATCCATCAGATGTTGGAATAATCAGGGGCAAGGCAGAAAATATACATAAAACTGGAACTGAAACAAGGAACAAAGATGTTTACTAAGACTGATAGGATCTCTAAAACATTTGTAAAGTACATGTCATTGATAAAGCTAAATACTCAAAGGTTGTGTAATACAACACATTAATCATTGAGAAGAGTGAAATTATGCTGTTTTGAAAACTATGGCAGGTCAGATTTTCTGCCTAATGATATAAGAAGATTTATCTAAAAAATACACATTATTTCAAAGACTTATTGGCTGTGAAATAAGTTAAGGGTATTTCAAATGGCTTGTCTGCAAAGAAAGGTGAGATGTAGGGAATCACAGAAAGTCGAGGGGAAAATATGTCAATATATACATTGCTATATGGTGAACTAAGCCTTAGGCCAGCAACAATGGAGAGGACATGACCCTTAGAAACTTACAAGTAAACTGGAATCTTCAAAAGTTCAAATCTTTCTAAGTAAAAAGGTTTATTAAAATGAATAATCAAGTGTTTTAATTGACATCAGATGATCAAAACAACAAACCCTGAGAACATAGAAAAAATATAAATAAAGATATGAGCAGAACTTAATACAACAGAAAACGTATAAAATTGAGGTGATTTAGTAAGTCCAAAGAATATTCTTTGAAAAGATTTAAAAGACACACTTTGATTAAGGAAAACATAAACATATGTAAAGAATATACAGAAAGAATCAGGACAATGTTATAGCAGAGAATATATGAAATGCCAGTAAATTTGAACATTTCTGTAAAGGGGACCATTTCCTAGCTCCTAAAGTTGACCAAAACTGACACAAGAGGAAATCATTGAAGGTCATCATGTCTGCCCTTGGCATTCTTGGAACGCCCTGGCCTCAGAATGCAGCATCGGTAGTCCATGGTAACCTGCGGAGAGGGGGTGGGGCTGAAGGAGGTTGGAACACTGCCCTCACTGAGGGAGTGGGTGTGGCCATCTCTGCTGTGACTGAACAAAGGGCAGGGGAGCAGGGGGCCCAGGGCAGGGCCCTCAGAGCCCGGCAGGACCAGGGGAGTGTCACAAGCATTTGGCCCAGGCCAAAGGGCGCCTTCTTTGTCTGCACAGCTTCCCAAACACTCACATTTCCACTCAGGCCGCCCTCTTTGTTGAAGTGTGTGTGGAACGTGTCCTCGCAGTACACCTCGCTGCACAGCTAACCATAGGACTGGGCATCGTACCTTCCTGCCAGGTGACCGAAGTTCGCAGGCAGATGGGTCCCTGGGACCAACGCGGAGAGGCTCCTGCCCTGACCACAGGTCGACCACAGCCGCTGCCCCCGATCGGGGGCCGCAAAGCAGCCCTGTCTGAATCCCCTGCCTCTAGAGGGAGTATTGGACCAACACTTCTAAAAAATGGGGTCCTTGCGGGCAACTCATCGGAGGGACACAAATAAATCTTTGCCGACTTTCTCCTGAAGCTTACGAGCGTTCACACTTAAGCCTGTTACAATGTCAGCTGTTTAGCTAAACATGAGCTCATGATCTAAATTTACACAATAATGAAGAAATCAGCTACAAGGGGAGACAATCAGCAAAAACAATCAATATGAGAATTAGTTTCCCAAGGCCATCCATCAGATGTTGGAATAATCAGGTGCAAGGCAGAAAATATACATAAAACTGGAACTGAAACAAGCAACAAGGATGTTTTCAAAGACTGGTAGGATCTCTAAAACATTTGTAAAGTACATGTCATTGATAAAGCTAAATACCCAAGGTTGTGTAATACAACAGATTAATCATTGAGAAGAGTGAAATTATGCTGTTTTGAAAACTATGGCAGGTCAGATTTTCTGCCTAATGATATAAGAAGATTTATCTAAAAAATACACATTATTTCAAAGACTTATTGGCTGTGAAATAAGTGAAGGGTATTTCAAATGGCTTGTCTGCAAAGAAAGGTGAGATGTAGGGAATCACAGAAAGTCGAGGGGAAAATATGTCAATATATACATTGCTATATGGTGAACTAAGCCTTAGGCCAGCAACAATGGAGAGGACCTGACCCTTAGAAACTTACAAGTAAGCTGGAATCTTCAAAAGTTCAAATCTTTCTAAGTAAAAAGGTTTATTAAAATGAATAACAAAGTGTTTTAATTGACATCAGATGATCAAAACAACAAACCCTGAGAACATAGAAAAAATATAAATAAAGATATGAGCAGAACTTAATACAACAGAAAACGTATAAAATTGAGGTGATTTAGTAAGTCCAAAGAATATTCTTTGAAAAGATTTAAAAGACACACTTTGATTAAGGAAAACATAAACATATGTAAAGAATATACAGAAAGAATCAGGACAATGTTATAGCAGAGAATATATGAAATGCCAGTAAATTTGAACATTTCTGTAAAGGGGACCATTTCCTAGCTCCTAAAGTTGACCAAAACTGACACAAGAGGAAATCATTGAAGGTCATCATGTCTGCCCTTGGCATTCTTGGAACGCCCTGGCCTCAGAATGCAGCATCGGTAGTCCATGGTAATCTGCGGAGAGGGGGCGGGGCTGAAGGAGGTTGGAACACTGCCCTCACTGAGGAAGTGTGTGTGGCCATCTCTGCTGTGACTGAACAAAGGGCAGGGGAGCAGGGGGCCCAGGGCAGGGCCCTCAGAGCCCGGCAGGCCCAGGGGTGTGTCACAAGCATTTGGCCCAGGCCAAAGGGCGCCTTCTTTGTGCGCACAGCTTCCCAAACACTCACCTTTCCACTCAGGACGCCCTCTTTGTTGAAGTGTGTGTGGAACGTGTCCTCGCAGTACACCTCGCTGCACAGCTAACCATAGGACTGGGCATCGTACCTTCCTGCCAGGTGACCGAAGTTCGCAGGCAGATGGGTCCCTGGGACCAACGCGGAGAGGCTCCTTCCCTGACCACAGGTCGACCACAACCGCTGCCCCCGATCGGGGTCAGAAAAGCAGCCCTGTCTGAATCCCCTGCCTCTAGAGGGAGTATTGGACCAACACTTCTAAAAAATGGGGTCCTTGCGGGCAACTCATCGGAGGGACACAAATAAATCTTTGCCGACTTTCTCCTGAAGCTTACGAGCGTTCACACTTAAGCCTGTTACAATGTCAGCTGTATAGCTAAACATGAGCTCATGATCTAAATTTACACAATAATGAAGAAATCAGCTACAAGGGGAGACAATCAGCAAAAACAATCAATATGAGAATTAGTTTCCCAAGGCCATCCATCAGATGTTGGAATAATCAGGGGCAAGGCAGAAAATATACATAAAACTGGAACTGAAACAAGGAACAAAGATGTTTACTAAGACTGATAGGATCTCTAAAACATTTGTAAAGTACATGTCATTGATAAAGCTAAATACTCAAAGGTTGTGTAATACAACAGATTAATCATTGAGAAGAGTGAAATTATGCTGTTTTGAAAACTATGGCAGGTCAGATTTTCTGCCTAATGATATAAGAAGATTTATCTAAAAAATACACATTATTTCAAAGACTTATTGGCTGTGAAATAAGTGAAGGGTATTTCAAATGGCTTGTCTGCAAAGAAAGGTGAGATGTAGGGAATCACAGAAAGTCGAGGGGAAAATATGTCAATATATACATTGCTATATGGTGAACTAAGCCTTAGGCCAGCAACAATGGAGAGGACATGACCCTTAGAAACTTACAAGTAAACTGGAATCTTCAAAAGTTCAAATCTTTCTAAGTAAAAAGGTTTATTAAAATGAATAACCAAGTGTTTTAATTGACATCAGATGATCAAAACAACAAACCCTGAGAACATAGAAAAAATATAAATAAAGATATGAGCAGAACTTAATACAACAGAAAACGTATAAAATTGAGGTGATTTAGTAAGTCCAAAGAATATTCTTTGAAAAGATTTAAAAGACACACTTTGATTAAGGAAAACATAAACATATGTAAAGAATATACAGAAAGAATCAGGACAATGTTATAGCAGAGAATATATGAAATGCCAGTAAATTTGAACATTTCTGTAAAGGGGACCATTTCCTAGCTCCTAAAGTTGACCAAAACTGACACAAGAGGAAATCATTGAAGGTCATCATGTCTGCCCTTGGCATTCTTGGAACGCCCTGGCCTCAGAATGCAGCATCGGTAGTCCATGGTAACCTGCGGAGAGGGGGTGGGGCTGAAGGAGGTTGGAACACTGCCCTCACTGAGGGAGTGGGTGTGGCCATCTCTGCTGTGACTGAACAAAGGGCAGGGGAGCAGGGGGCCCAGGGCAGGGCCCTCAGAGCCCGGCAGGACCAGGGGAGTGTCACAAGCATTTGGCCCAGGCCAAAGGGCGCCTTCTTTGTCTGCACAGCTTCCCAAACACTCACATTTCCACTCAGGCCGCCCTCTTTGTTGAAGTGTGTGTGGAACGTGTCCTCGCAGTACACCTCGCTGCACAGCTAACCATAGGACTGGGCATCGTACCTTCCTGCCAGGTGACCGAAGTTCGCAGGCAGATGGGTCACTGGGACCAACGCGGAGAGGCTCCTGCCCTGACCACAGGTCGACCACAGCCGCTGCCCCAGATCGGGGGTTGCAAAGCAGCCCTGTCTGAATCCCCTGCCTCTAGAGGGAGTATTGGACCAACACTTCTAAAAAATGGGGTCCTTGCGGGCAACTCATCGGAGGGACACAAAAAAATCTTTGCCGACTTTCTCCTGAAGCTTACGAGCGTTCACACTTAAGCCTTTTACAATGTCAGCTGTTTAGCTGAACATGAGCTCATGATCTAAATTTACACAATAATGAAGAAATCAGCTACAAGGGGAGACAATCAGCAAAAACAATCAATATGAGAATTAGTTTCCCAAGGCCACCCATCAGATGTTGGAATAATCAGGTGCAAGGCAGAATATATACATAAAACTGGAACTGGAACAAGGAACAAGGATGTTTTCAAAGACTGGTAGGATCTCTAAAACATTTGTAAAGTACATGTCATTGATAAAGCTAAATACTCAAAAGTTGTGTAATACAACAGATTAATCATTGAGAAGAGTGAAATTATGCTGTTTTGAAAACTATGGCAGGTCAGATTTTCTGCCTAATGATATAAGAAGATTTCTCTCAAAAATACACATTATTTCAAAGACTTATTGGCTGTGAAATAAGTGAAGGGTATTTCAAATGGCTTGTCTGCAAAGAAAGGTGAGATGTAGGGAATCACAGAAAGTCGAGGGGAAAATATGTCAATATATACATTGCTATATGGTGAACTAAGCCTTAGGCCAGCAACAATGGAGAGGACCTGACCCTTAGAAACTTACAAGTAAGCTGGAATCTTCAAAAGTTCAAATCTTTAAAAGTAAAAAGATTTATTAAAATGAATAACCAAGTGTTTTAATTGACATCAGATGATCAAAACAACAAACCCTGAGAACATAGAAAAAATATAAATAAAGATATGAGCAGAACTTAATACAACAGAAAACGTATAAAATTGAGGTGATTTAGTAAGTCCAAAGAATATTCTTTGAAAAGATTTAAAAGACACACTTTGATTAAGGAAAACAAAAACATAAGTAAAGAATATACAGAAAGAATCAGGACAATGTTATAGCAGAGAATATATGAAATGCCAGTAAATTTGAACATTTCTGTAAAGGGGACCATTTCCTAGCTCCTAAAGTTGACCAAAACTGACACAAGAGGAAATCATTGAAGGTCATCATGTCTGCCCTTGGCATTCTCGGAACGCCCTGGCCTCAGAATGCAGCATCGGTAGTCCATGGTAACCTGCGGAGAGGGGGCGGGGCTGAAGGAGGTTGGAACACTGCCCTCACTGAGGGAGTGGGTGTGGCCATCTCTGCTGTGACTGAACAAAGGGCAGGGGAGCAGGGGGCCCATGGCAGGGCCCTCAGAGGCCAGCAGGCCCAGGTGTGTGTCACAAGCATTTGGCCCAGGCCAAAGGGCACCTTCTTTGTCCGCACAGCTTCCCAAACACTCACATTTCCACTCAGGCCGCCCTCTTTGTTGAAGTGTGTGTGGAACGTGTCCTCGCAGTACACCTGGCTGCACAGCTAACCATAGGACTGGGCATCGTACCTTCCTGCTAGGTGACTGAAGTTCGCAGGCAGATGGGTCCCTGGGACCAACGCGGAGAGGCTCCTGCCCTGACCACAGGTCGACCACAGCCGCTGCCCCCGATCGGGGGCCGCAAATCAGCCCTGTCTGAATCCCCTGCCTCTAGAGGGAGTATTGGACCAACACTTCTAAAAAATGGGGTCCTTGCGGAAAACTCATCGGAGGGACACAAATAAATCGTTGCCGACTTTCTCCTGGAGCTTACGAGCGTTCACACTTAAGCCTGATACAATGTCAGCGGTTTAGCTAAACATGAGCTCATGATCTAAATTTACACAATAATGAAGAAATCAGCTACAAGTGGAGACAATCAGCAAAAACAATCAATATGAGAATTAGTTTCCCAAGGCCATCCATCAGATGTTGGAATAATCAGGTGCAAGGCAGAAAATATACATAAAACTGGAACTGAATCAAGGAACAAGGATGTTTACTAAGACTGGTAGGATCTCTAAAACATTTGTAAAGTACATGTCATTGATAAAGCTAAATACTCAAAGGTTGTGTAATACAACAGATTAATCATTGAGAAGAGTGAAATTATGCTGTTTTGAAAACTATGGCAGGTCAGAATTTCTGCCTAATGATATAAAAAGATTTCTCTCAAAAATACACATTATTTCAAAGACTTATTGGCTGTGAAATAAGTGAAGGGTATTTCAAATGGCTTGTCTGCAAAGAAAGGTGAGATGTAGGGAATCACAGAAAGTCGAGGGGAAAATATGTCAATATATACATTGCTATATGGTGAACTAAGCCTTAGGCCAGCAACAATGGAGAGGACCTGACCCTTAGAAACTTACAAGTAAGCTGGAATCTTCAAAAGTTCAAATCTTTATAAGTAAAAAGATTTATTAAAATGAATAAACAAGTGTTTTAATTGACATCAGAAGATCAAAAGAATAAAACCTGAGAACATAGAAAAAATATAAATAAAGATATGAGCAGAACTTAATACAACAGAAAACGTATAAAATTGAGGTGATTTAGTAAGTCCAAAGAATATTCTTTGAAAAGATTTAAAAGACACACTATGATTAAGGAAAACATAAACATAAGTAAAGAATATACAGAAAGAATCAGGACAATGTTATAGCAGAGAATATATGAAATGCCAGTAAATTTGAACATTTCTGTAAAGGGGACCATTTCCTAGCTCCTAAAGTTGACCAAAACTGACACAAGAGGAAATCATTGAAGGTCATCATGTCTGCCCTTGGCATTCTTGGAACGCCCTGGCCTCAGAATGCAGCATCGGTAGTCCATGGTAACCTGCGGAGAGGGGGTGGGGCTGAAGGAGGTTGGAACACTGCCCTCACTGAGGGAGTGGCTGTGGCCATCTCTGCTGTGACTGAACAAAGGGCAGGGGAGCAGGGGGCCCAGGGCAAGGCCCTCAGAGTCTGGCAGGCCCAGGGGTGTGTCACAAGCATTTGGCCCAGGCCAAAGGGCGCCTTCTTTGTCTGCACAGCTTCCCAAACACTCACCTTTCCACTCAGGCCGCCCTCTTTGTTGAAGTGTGTGTGGAACGTGTCCTCGCAGTACACCTCGCTGCACAGCTAACCATAGGACTGGGCATCGTACCTTCCTGCCAGGTGACCGAAGTTCGCAGGCAGATGGGTCCCTGGGACCAACGCGGAGAGGCTCCTGCCCTGACCACAGGTCGACCACAGCCGCTGCCCCCGATCGGGGGCCGCAAATCAGCCCTGTCTGAATCCCCTGCCTCTAGAGGGAGTATTGGACCAACACTTCTAAAAAATGGGGTCCTTGCGGGCAACTCATCGGAGGGACACAAATAAATCTTTGCCGACTTTCTCCTGAAGCTTACGAGCGTTCACACTTAAGCCTGTTACAATGTCAGCTGTTTAGCTAAACATGAGCTCATGATCTAAATTTACACAATAATGAAGAAATCAGCTACAAGTGGAGACAATCAGCAAAAACAATCAATATGAGAATTAGTTTCCCAAGGCCATCCATCAGATGTTGGAATAATCAGGTGCAAGGCAGAAAATATACATAAAACTGGAACTGAAACAAGCAACAAGGATGTTTTGAAAGACTGGTAGGATCTCTAAAACATTTGTAAAGTACATGTCATTGATAAAGCTAAATACCCAAGGTTGTGTAATACAACAGATTAATCATTGAGAAGAGTGAAATTATGCTGTTTTGAAAACTATGGCAGGTCAGATTTTCTGCCTAATGATATAAGAAGATTTCTCTCAAAAATACACATTATTTCAAAGTCTTATTGGCTGTGAAATAAGTTAAGGGTATTTCAAATGGCTTGTCTGCAAAGAAAGGTGAGATGTAGGGAATCACAGAAAGTCGAGGGGAAAATATGTCAATATATACATTGCTATATGGTGAACTAAGCCTTAGGCCAGCAACAATGGAGAGGACATGACCCTTAGAAACTTACAAGTAAGCTGGAATCTTCAAAAGTTCAAATCTTTCTAAGTAAAAAGATTTATTAAGATGAATAACCAAGTGTTTTAATTGACATCAGATGATCAAAACAACAAACCCTGAGAACATAGAAAAAATATAAATAAAGATATGAGCAGAACTTAATACAACAGAAAACGTATAAAATTGAGGTGATTTAGTAAGTCCAAAGAATATTCTTTGAAAAGATTTAAAAGACACACTTTGAATAAGGAAAACATAAACATATGTAAAGAATATACAGAAAGAATCAGGACAATGTTATAGCAGAGAATATATGAAATGCCAGTAAATTTGAACATTTCTGTAAAGGGGACCATTTCCTAGCTCCTAAAGTTGACCAAAACTGACACAAGAGGAAATCATTGAAGGTCATCATGTCTGCCCTTGGCATTCTTGGAACGCCCTGGCCTCAGAATGCAGCATCGGTAGTCCATGGTAACCTGCGGAGAGGGGGTGGGGCTGAAGGAGGTTGGAACACTGCCCTCACTGAGGGAGTGGGTGTGGCCATCTCTGCTGTGACTGAACAAAGGGCAGGGGAGCAGGGGGCCCAGGGCAGGGCCCTCAGAGCCCGGCAGTACCAGGGGAGTGTCACAAGCATTTGGCCCAGGCCAAAGGGCGCCTTCTTTGTCTGCACAGCTTCCCAAACACTCACATTTCCACTCAGGCCGCCCTCTTTGTTGAAGTGTGTGTGGAACGTGTCCTCGCAGTACACCTCGCTGCACAGCTAACCATAGGACTGGGCATCGTACCTTCCTGCCAGGTGACCGAAGTTCGCAGGCAGATGGGTCCCTGGGACCAACGCGGAGAGGCTCCTGCCCTGACCACAGGTCGACCACAGCCGCTGCCCCAGATCGGGGGTTGCAAAGCAGCCCTGTCTGAATCCCCTGCCTCTAGAGGGAGTATTGGACCAACACTTCTAAAAAATGGGGTCCTTGCGGGCAACTCATCGGAGGGACACAAAAAAATCTTTGCCGACTTTCTCCTGAAGCTTACGAGCGTTCACACTTAAGCCTTTTACAATGTCAGCTGTTTAGCTGAACATGAGCTCATGATCTAAATTTACACAATAATGAAGAAATCAGCTACAAGGGGAGACAATCAGCAAAAACAATCAATATGAGAATTAGTTTCCCAAGGCCACCCATCAGATGTTGGAATAATCAGGTGCAAGGCAGAATATATACATAAAACTGGAACTGGAACAAGGAACAAGGATGTTTTCAAAGACTGGTAGGATCTCTAAAACATTTGTAAAGTACATGTCATTGATAAAGCTAAATACTCAAAGGTTGTGTAATACAACAGATTAATCATTGAGAAGAGTGAAATTATGCTGTTTTGAAAACTATGGCAGGTCAGATTTTCTGCCTAATGATATAAGAAGATTTCTCTCAAAAATACACATTATTTCAAAGACTTATTGGCTGTGAAATAAGTGAAGGGTATTTCAAATGGCTTGTCTGCAAAGAAAGGTGAGATGTAGGGAATCACAGAAAGTCGAGGGGAAAATATGTCAATATATACATTGCTATATGGTGAACTAAGCCTTAGGCCAGCAACAATGGAGAGGACCTGACCCTTAGAAACTTACAAGTAAGCTGGAATCTTCAAAAGTTCAAATCTTTCTAAGTAAAAAGATTTATTAAAATGAATAACCAAGTGTTTTAATTGACATCAGATGATCAAAACAACAAACCCTGAGAACATAGAAAAAATATAAATAAAGATATGAGCAGAACTGAATACAACAGAAAACGTATAAAATTGAGGTGATTTAGTAAGTCCAAAGAATATTCTTTGAAAAGATTTAAAAGACACACTTTGATTAAGGAAAACATAAACTTATGTAAAGAATATACAGAAAGAATCAGGACAATGTTATAGCAGAGAATATATGAAATGCCAGTAAAGTTGAACATTTCTGTAAAGGGGACCATTTCCTAGCTCCTAAAGTTGACCAAAACTGACACAAGAGGAAATCATTGAAGGTCATCATGTCTGCCCTTGGCATTCGTGGAACGCCCTGGCCTCAGAATGCAGCATCGGTAGTCCATGGTAACCTGCGGAGAGGGGGTGGGGCTGAAGGAGGTTGGAACACTGCCCTCACTGAGGGAGTGGGTGTGGCCATCTCTGCTGTGACTGAACAAAGGGCAGGGGAGCAGGGGGCCCAGGGCAGGGCCCTCAGAGCCCGGCAGGACCAGGGGAGTGTCACAAGCATTTGGCCCAGGCCAAAGGGCGCCTTCTTTGTCTGCACAGCTTCCCAAACACTCACATTTCCACTCAGGCCGCCCTCTTTGTTGAAGTGTGTGTGGAACGTGTCCTCGCAGTACACCTCGCTGCACAGCTTACCATAGGACTGGGCATCGTACCTTCCTGCCAGGTGACCGAAGTTCGCAGGCAGATGGGTCCCTGGGACCAATGCGGAGAGGCTCCTGCCCTGACCACAGGTCGACCACAGCCGCTGCCCCCGATCGGGGGCCGCAAAGCAGCCCTGTCTGAATCCCCTGCCTCTAGAGGGAGTATTGGACCAACACTTCTAAAAAATGGGGTCCCTGCGGGCAACTCATCGGAGGGACACAAATAAATCTTTGCCGACTTTCTCCTGAAGCTTACGAGCGTTCACACTTAAGCCTGTTACAATGTCAGCTGTTTAGCTAAACATGAGCTCATGATCTAAATTTACACAATAATGAAGAAATCAGCTACAAGTGGAGACAATCAGCAAAAACAATCAATATGAGAATTAGTTTCCCAAGGCCATCCATCAGATGTTGGAATAATCAGGTGCAAGGCAGAAAATATACATAAAACTGGAACTGAAACAAGCAACAAGGATGTTTTCAAAGACTGGTAGGATCTCTAAAACATTTGTAAAGTACATGTCATTGATAAAGCTAAATACCCAAGGTTGTGTAATACAACAGATTAATCATTGAGAAGAGTGAAATTATGCTGTTTTGAAAACTATGGCAGGTCAGATTTTCTGCCTAATGATATAAGAAGATTTCTCTAAAAAATACACATTATTTCAAAGACTTATTGGCTGTGAAATAAGTGAAGGGTATTTCAAATGGCTTGTCTGCAAAGAAAGGTGAGATGTAGGAAATCACAGAAAGTCGAGGGGAAAATATGTCAATATATACATTGCTATATGGTGAACTAAGCCTTAGGCCAGCAACAATGGAGAGGACCTGACCCTTAGAAACTTACAAGTAAGCTGGAATCTTCAAAAGTTCAAATCTTTATAAGTAAAAAGATTTATTAAAATGAATAAACAAGTGTTTTAATTGACATCAGAAGATCAAAAGAATAAAACCTGAGAACATAGAAAAAATATAAATAAAGATATGAGCAGAACTTAATACAACAGAAAACGTATAAAATTGAGGTGATTTAGTAAGTCCAAAGAATATTCTTTGAAAAGATTTAAAAGACACACTTTGATTAAGGAAAACATAAACATAAGTAAAGAATATACAGAAAGAATCAGGACAATGTTATAGCAGAGAATATATGAAATGCCAGTAAATTTGAACATTTCTGTAAAGGGGACCATTTCTTAGCTCCTAAAGTTGACCAAAACTGACACAAGAGGAAATCATTGAAGGTCATCATGTCTGCCGTTGGCATTCTTGGAACGCCCTGGCCTCAGAATGCAGCATCGGTAGTCCATTCTAACCTGCGGAGAGGGGTTGGGGCTGAAGGAGGTTGGAACACTGCCCTCACTGAGGGAGTGGGTGTGGCCATCTCTGCTGTGACTGAACAAAGGGCAGGGGAGCAGGGGGCCCAGGGCAGGGCCCTCAGAGCCCGGCAGGACCAGGGGAGTGTCACAAGCATTTGGCCCAGGCCAAAGGGCGCCTTCTTTGTCTGCACAGCTTCCCAAACACTCACATTTCCACTCAGGCCGCCCTCTTTGTTGAAGTGTGTGTGGAACGTGTCCTCGCAGTACACCTCGCTGCACAGCTAACCATAGGACTGGGCATCGTACCTTCCTGCCAGGTGACCGAAGTTCGCAGGCAGATGGGTCACTGGGACCAACGCGGAGAGGCTCCTGCCCTGACCACAGGTCGACCACAGCCGCTGCCCCAGATCGGGGGTTGCAAAGCAGCCCTGTCTGAATCCCCTGCCTCTAGAGGGAGTATTGGACCAACACTTCTAAAAAATGGGGTCCTTGCGGGCAACTCATCGGAGGGACACAAAAAAATCTTTGCCGACTTTCTCCTGAAGCTTACGAGCGTTCACACTTGAGCCTGTTACAATGTCAGCTGTTTAGCTAAACATGAGCTCATGATCTAAACTTACACAATAATGAAGAAATCAGCTACAAGTGGAGACAATCAGCCAAAACAATCAATATGAGAATTAGTTTCCCAAGGCCATCCATCAGATGTTGGAATAATCAGGTGCAAGGCAGAAAATATACATAAAACTGGAACTGAAACAAGGAACAAGGATGTTTTCAAAGACTGGTAGAATCTCTAAAACATTTCTAAAGTACATGTCATTGATAAAGCTAAATACTCAAAGGTTGTGTAATACAACAGATTAATCATTGAGTAGAGTGAAATTATGCTGTTTTGAAAACTATGGCAGGTCAGATTTTCTGCCTAATGATATAAGAAGATTTCTCTCAAAAATACACATTATTTCAAAGACTTATTGGCTGTGAAATAAGTGAAGGGTATTTCAAATGGCTTGTCTGCAAAGAAAGGTGAGATGTAGGGAATCACAGAAAGTCGAGGGGAAAATATGTCAATATATACATTGCTATATGGTGAACTAAGCCTTAGGCCAGCAACAATGGAGAGGACCTGACCCTTAGTAACTTACAAGTAACCTGGAATCTTCAAAAGTTCAAATCTTTCTAAGTAAAAAGATTTATTAAAATGGATAACCAAGTGTTTTAATTGACATCAGATGATCAAAACAACAAACCCTGAGAACATAGAAAAAATATAAATAAAGATATGAGCAGAACTTAATACAACAGAAAACGTATAAAATTGAGGTGATTTAGTAAGTCCAAAGAATATTCTTTGAAAAGATTTAAAAGACACACTTTGATTAAGGAAAACAAAAACATAAGTAAAGAATATACAGAAAGAATCAGGACAATGTTATAGCAGAGAATATATGAAATGCCAGTAAATTTGAACATTTCTGTAAAGGGGACCATTTCCTAGCTCCTGAAGTTGACCAAAACTGACACAAGAGGAAATCATTGAAGGTCATCATGTCTGCCCTTGGCATACTCGGAACGCCCTGGCCTCAGAATGCAGCATCGGTAGTCCATGGTAACATGCGGAGAGGGGGCGGGGCTGAAGGAGGTTGGAACACTGCCCTCACTGAGGGAGTGGGTGTGGCCATCTCTGCTGTGACTGAACAAAGGGCAGGGGAGCAGGGGGCCCAGGGCAGGGCCCTCAGAGGCCGGCAGGCCCAGGGGTGTGTCACAAGCATTTGGCCCAGGCCAAAGGGCGCCTTCTTTGTCCGCACAGCTTCCCAAACACTCACCTTTCCACTCAGGCCGCCCTCTTTGTTGAAGTGTGTGTGGATCGTGTCCTCGCAGTACACCTCGCTGCACAGCTAACCATAGAACTGGGCATCGTACCTTCCTGCCAGGTGACCGAAGTTCGCAGGCAGATGGGTCCCTGGGACCAACGCGGAGAGGCTCCTGCCCTGACCACAGGTCGACCACAGCCGCTGCCCCCGATCGGGGGCCGCAAAGCAGCCTTGTCTGAATCCCCTGCCTCTAGAGGGAGTATTGGACCAACACTTCTAAAAAATGGGGTCCTTGCGTGCAACTCATCGGAGGGACACAAATAAATCTTTGCCGACTTTCTCCTGAAGCTTACGCGCGTTCACACTTAAGCCTGTTACAATGTCAGCTGTATAGCTAAACATGAGCTCATGATCTAAATTTACACAATAATGAAGAAATCAGCTACAAGGGGAGACAATCAGCAAAAACAATCAATATGAGAATTAGTTTCCTAAGGCCATCCATCAGATGTTGGAATAATCAGGGGCAAGGCAGAAAATATACATAAAACTGGAACTGAAACAAGGAACAAGGATGTTTACTAAGACTGATAGGATCTCTAAAACATTTGTAAAGTACATGTCATTGATAAAGCTAAATACTCAAAGGTTGTGTAATGCAACAGATTAATCATTGAGAAGAGTGAAATTATGCTGTTTTGAAAACTATGGCAGGTCAGATTTTCTGCCTAATGATATAAGAAGATTTATCTAAAAAATACACATTATTTCAAAGACTTATTGGCTGTGAAATAAGTTAAGGGTATTTCAAATGGCTTGTCTGCAAAGAAAGGTGAGATGTAGGGAATCACAGAAAGTCGAGGGGAAAATATGTCAATATATACATTGCTATATGGTGAACTAAGCCTTAGGCCAGCAACAATGGAGAAGACATGACCCTTAGAAACTTACAAGTAAACTGGAATCTTCAAAAGTTCAAATCTTTCTAAGTAAAAAGGTTTATTAAAATGAATAACCAAGTGTTTTAATTGACATCAGATGATCAAAACAACAAACACTGAGAACATAGAAAAAATATAAATAAAGATATGAGCAGAACTTAATACAACAGAAAACGTATAAAATTGAGGTGATTTAGTAAGTCCAAAGAATATTCTTTGAAAAGATTTAAAAGACACACTTTGATTAAGGAAAACATAAACATATGTAAAGAATATACAGAAAGAATCAGGACAATGTTATAGCAGAGAATATATGAAATGCCAGTAAATTTGAACATTTCTGTAAAGGGGACCATTTCCTAGCTCCTAAAGTTGACCAAAACTGACACAAGAGGAAATCATTGAAGGTCATCATGTCTGCCCTTGGCATTCTTGGAACGCCCTGGCCTCAGAATGCAGCATCGGTAGTCCATGGTAACCTGCGGAGAGGGGGTGGGGCTGAAGGAGGTTGGAACACTGCCCTCACTGAGGGAGTGGGTGTGGCCATCTCTGCTGTGACTGAACAAAGGACAGGGGAGCAGGGGGCCCAGGGCAGGGCCCTCAGAGCCCGGCAGGACCACGGGAGTGTCACATGCATTTGGCCCAGGCCAAAGGGCGCCTTCTTTGTCTGCACAGCTTCCCAAACACTCACATTTCCACTCAGGCCGCCCTCTTTGTTGAAGTGTGTGTGGAACGTGTCCTCGCAGTACACCTCGCTGCACAGCTAACCATAGGCCTGGGCATCGTACCTTCCTGCCAGGTGACCGAAGTTCGCAGGCAGATGGGTCACTGGGACCAACGCGGAGAGGTTCCTGCCCTGACCACAGGTCGACCACAGCTGCTGCCCCAGATCGGGGGTTGCAAAGCAGCGCTGTCTGAATCCCCTGCCTCTAGAGGGAGTATTGGACCAACACTTCTAAAAAATGGGGTCCTTGCGGGCAACTCATCGGAGGGACACAAAAAAATCTTTGCCGACTTTCTCCTGAAGCTTACGAGCGTTCACACTTAAGCCTGATACAATGTCAGCTGTTTAGCTAAACATGAGCTCATGATCTAAATTTACACAATAATGAAGAAATCAGCTACAAGTGGAGACAATCAGCAAAAACAATCAATATGAGAATTAGTTTCCCAAGGCCATCCATCAGATGTTGGAATAATCAGGTGCAAGGCAGAAAATATACATAAAACTGGAACTGAAACAAGGAACAAGGATCTTTACTAAGACTGGTAGGATCTCTAAAACATTTGTAAAGTACATGTCATTGATAAAGCTAAATACTCAAAGGTTGTGTAATACAACAGATTAATCATTGAGAAGAGTGAAATTATGCTGTTTTGAAAACTATGGCAGGTCAGATTTTCTGCCTAATGATATAAGAAGATTTCTCTCAAAAATACACATTATTTCAAAGACTTATTGGCTGTGAAATAAGTGAAGGGTATTTCAAATGGCTTGTCTGCAAAGAAAGGTGAGATGTAGGGAATCACAGAAAGTCGAGGGGAAAATATGTCAATATATACATTGCTATATGGTGAACTAAGCCTTAGGCCAGCAACAATGGAGAGGACCTGACCCTTAGAAACTTACAAGTAAGCTGGAATCTTCAAAAGTTCAAATCTTTATAAGTAAAAAGATTTATTAAAATGAATAACCAAGTGTTTTAATTGACATCAGATGATCAAAACAACAAACCCTGAGAACATAGAAAAAATATAAATAAAGATATGAGCAGAACTTAATACAACAGAAAACGTGTAAAATTGAGGTGATTTAGTAAGTCCAAAGAATATTCTTTGAAAAGATTTAAAAGACACACTTTGATTAAGGAAAACATAAACATATGTAAAGAATATACAGAAAGAATCAGGACAATGTTATAGCAGAGAATATATGAAATGCCAGTAAATTTGAACATTTCTGTAAAGGGGACCATTTCCTAGCTCCTAAAGTTGACCAAAACTGACACAAGAGGAAATCATTGAAGGTCATCATGTCTGCCCTTGGCATTCTTGGAACGCCCTGGCCTCAGAATGCAGCATCGGTAGTCCATGGTAACCTGCGGAGAGGGGGTGGGGCTGAAGGAGGTTGGAACACTGCCCTCACTGAGGGAGTGGGTGTGGCCATCTCTGCTGTGACTCAACAAAGGGCAGGGGAGCAGGGGGCCCAGGGCAGGGCCCTCAGAGCCCGGCAGGACCAGGGGAGTGTCACAAGCATTTGGCCCAGGCCAAAGGGCGCCTTCTTTGTCTGCACAGCTTCCCAAACACTCACATTTCCACTCAGGCCGCCCTCTTTGTTGAAGTGTGTGTGGAACGTGTCCTCGCAGTACACCTCGCTGCACAGCTAACCATAGGACTGGGCATCGTACCTTCCTGCCAGGTGACCGAAGTTCGCAGGCAGATGGGTCACTGGGACCAACGCGGAGAGGCTCCTGCCCTGACCACAGGTCGACCACAGCCGCTGCCCCAGATCGGGGGTTGCAAAGCAGCCCTGTCTGAATCCCCTGCCTCTAGAGGGAGTATTGGACCAACACTTCTAAAAAATGGGGTCCTTGCGGGCAACTCATCGGAGGGACACAAAAAAATCTTTGCCGACTTTCTCCTGAAGCTTACGAGCGTTCACACTTATGCCTTTTACAATGTCATCTGTTTAGCTAAACATGAGCTCATGATCTAAATTTACACAATAATGAAGAAATCAGCTACAAGGGGAGACAATCAGCAAAAACAATCAATATGAGAATTAGTTTCCCAAGGCCACCCATCAGATGTTGGAATAATCAGGTGCAAGGCAGAATATATACATAAAACTGGAACTGGAACAAGGAACAAGGATGTTTTCAAAGACTGGTAGGATCTCTAAAACATTTGTAAAGTACATGTCATTGATAAAGCTAAATACTCAAAGGTTGTGTAATACAACAGATTAATCATTGAGAAGAGTGAAATTATGCTGTTTTGAAAACTATGGCAGGTCAGATTTTCTGCCTAATGATATAAGAAGATTTCTCTCAAAAATACACATTATTTCAAAGACTTATTGGCTGTGAAATAAGTGAAGGGTATTTCAAATGGCTTGTCTGCAAAGAAAGGTGAGATGTAGGGAATCACAGAAAGTCGAGGGGAAAATATGTCAATATATACATTGCTATATGGTGAACTAAGCCTTAGGCCAGCAACAATGGAGAGGACCTGACCCTTAGAAACTTACAAGTAAGCTGGAATCTTCAAAAGTTCAAATCTTTCTAAGTAAAAAGATTTATTAAAATGAATAACCAAGTGTTTTAATTGACATCAGATGATCAAAACAACAAACCCTGAGAACATAGAAAAAATATAAATAAAGATATGAGCAGAACTGAATACAACAGAAAACGTATAAAATTGAGGTGATTTAGTAAGTCCAAAGAATATTCTTTGAAAAGATTTAAAAGACACACTTTGATTAAGGAAAACAAAAACATAAGTAAAGAATATACAGAAAGAATCAGGACAATGTTATAGCAGAGAATATATGAAATGCCAGTAAATTTGAACATTTCTGTAAAGGGGACCATTTCCTAGCTCCTAAAGTTGACCAAAACTGACACAAGAGGAAATCATTGAAGGTCATCATGTCTGCCCTTGGCATTCTCGTAACGCCCTGGCCTCAGAATGCAGCATCGGTAGTCCATGGTAACCTGCGGAGAGGGGGCGGGGCTGAAGGAGGTTGGAACACTGCCCTCACTGAGGGAGTGGGTGTGGCCATCTCTGCTGTGACTGAACAAAGGGCAGGGGAGCAGGGGGCCCAGGGCAGGGCCCTCAGAGGCCGGCAGGCCCAGGGGTGTGTCACAAGCATTTGGCCCAGGCCAAAGGGCACCTTCTTTGTCCACACAGCTTCCCAAACACTCACCTTTCCACTCAGGCCGCCCTCTTTGTTGAAGTGTGTGTGGAACGTGTCCTCGCAGTACACCTCGCTGCACAGCTAACCATAGGACTGGGCATCGTACCTTCCTGCCAGGTGACCGAAGTTCGCAGGCAGATGGGTCCCTGGGACCAACGCGGAGAGGCTCCTGCCCTGACCACAGGTCGACCACAGCCGCTGCCCCCGATCGGGGGCCGCAAAGCAGCCCTGTCTGAATCCCCTGTCTCTAGAGGGAGTATTGGACCAACACTTCTAAAAAATGGGGTCCTTGCGGGCAACTCATCGGAGGGACACAAAAAAATCTTTGCCGACTTTCTCCTGGAGCTTACGAGCGTTCACACTTAAGCCTGATACAATGTCAGCTGTTTAGCTAAATATGAGCTCATGATCTAAATTTACACAATAATGAAGAAATCAGCTACAAGTGGAGACAATCAGCAAAAACAATCACTATGAGAATTAGTTTCCCAAGGCCATCCATCAGATGTTGGAATAATCAGGTGCAAGGCAGAAAATATACATAAAACTGGAACTGAAACAAGGAACAAGGATGTTTACTAAGACTGGTAGGATCTCTAAAACATTTGTAAAGTACATGTCATTGATAAAGCTAAATACTCAAAGGTTGTGTAATACAACAGATTAATCATTGAGAAGAGTGAAATTATGCTGTTTTGAAAACTATGGCAGGTCAGATTTTCTGCCTAATGATATAAGAAGATTTCTCTCAAAAATACACATTATTTCAAAGACTTAATGGCTGTGAAATAAGTTAAGGGTATTTCAAATGGCTTGTCTGCAAAGAAAGGTGAGATGTAGGGAATCACAGAAAGTCGAGGGGAAAATATGTCAATATATACATTGCTATATGGTGAACTAAGCCTTAGGCCAGCAACAATGGAGAGGACCTGACCCTTAGAAACTTACAAGTAAGCTGGAATCTTCAAAAGTTCAAATCTTTCTAAGTAAAAAGGTTTATTAAAATGAATAACCAAGTGTTTTAATTGACATCAGATGATCAAAACAACAAACCCTGAGAACATAGAAAAAATATAAATAAAGATATGAGCAGAACTTAATACAACAGAAAACGTATAAAATTGAGGTGATTTAGTAAGTCCAAAGAATATTCTTTGAAAAGATTTAAAAGACACACTTTGATTAAGGAAAACATAAACATATGTAAAGAATATACAGAAAGAATCAGGACAAGGTTATAGCAGAGAATATATGAAATGCCAGTAAATTTGAACATTTCTGTAAAGGGGACCATTTCCTAGCTCCTAAAGTTGACCAAAACTGACACAAGAGGAAATCATTGAAGGTCATCATGTCTGCCCTTGGAATTCTTGGAACGCCCTGGCCTCAGAATGCAGCATCGGTAGTCCATGGTAACCTGCGGAGAGGGGGTGGGGCTGAAGGAGGTTGGAACACTGCCCTCACTGAGGGAGTGGGTGTGGCCATCTCTGCTGTGACTGAACAAAGGGCAGGGGAGCAGGGGGCCCAGGGCAGGGCCCTCAGAGCCCGGCAGGACCAGGGGAGTGTCACAAGCATTTGGCCCAGGCCAAAGGGCGCCTTCTTTGTCTGCACAGCTTCCCAAACACTCACATTTCCACTCAGGCCGCCCTCTTTGTTGAAGTGTGTGTGGAACGTGTCCCCGCAGTACACCTCGCTGCACAGCTAACCATAGGACTGGGCATCGTACCTTCCTGCCAGGTGACCAAAGTTCGCAGGCAGATGGGTCACTGGGACCAACGCGGAGAGGCTCCTGCCCTGACCACAGGTCGACCACAGCCGCTGCCCCAGATCGGGGGTTGCAAAGCAGCCCTGTCTGAATCCCCTGCCTCTAGAGGGAGTATTGGACCAACACTTCTAAAAAATGGGGTCCTTGCAGGCAACTCATCGGAGGGACACAAAAAAATCTTTGCCGACTTTCTCCTGAAGCTTACGAGCGTTCACACTTAAGCCTTTTACAATGTCAGCTGTTTAGCTAAACATGAGCTCATGATCTAAATTTACACAATAATGAAGAAATCAGCTACAAGGGGAGACAATCAGCAAAAACAATCAATATGAGAATTAGTTTCCCAAGGCCACCCATCAGATGTTGGAATAATCAGGTGCAAGGCAGAATATATACATAAAACTGGAACTGGAACAAGGAACAAGGATGTTTTCAAAGACTGGTAGGATCTCTAAAACATTTGTAAAGTACATGTCATTGATAAAGCTAAATACTCAAAGGTTGTGTAATACAACAGATTAATCATTGAGAAGAGTGAAATTATGCTGTTTTGAAAACTATGGCAGGTCAGATTTTCTGCCTAATGATATAAGAAGATTTCTCTCAAAAATACACATTATTTCAAAGACTTATTGGCTGTGAAATAAGTGAAGGGTATTTCAAATGGCTTGTCTGCAAAGAAAGGTGAGATGTAGGGAATCACAGAAAGTCGAGGGGAAAATATGTCAATATATACATTGCTATATGGTGAACTAAGCCTTAGGCCAGCAACAATGGAGAGGACCTGACCCTTAGAAACTTACAAGTAAGCTGGAATCTTCAAAAGTTCAAATCTTTATAAGTAAAAAGATTTATTAAAATGAATAACCAAGTGTTTTAATTGACATCAGATGATCAAAACAACAAACCCTGAGAACATAGAAAAAATATAAATAAAGATATGAGCAGAACTTAATACAACAGAAAACGTATAAAATTGAGGTGATTTAGTAAGTCCAAAGAATATTCTTTGAAAAGATTTAAAAGACACACTTTGATTAAGGAAAACAAAAACATAAGTAAAGAATATACAGAAAGAATCAGGACAATGTTATAGCAGAGAATATATGAAATGCCAGTAAATTTGAACATTTCTGTAAAGGGGACCATTTCCTAGCTCCTAAAGTTGACCAAAACTGACACAAGAGGAAATCATTGAAGGTCATCATGTCTGCCCTTGGCATTCTCGGAACGCCCTGGCCTCAGAATGCAGCATCGGTAGTCCATGGTAACCTGCGGAGAGGGGGCGGGGCTGAAGGAGGTTGGAACACTGCCCTCACTGAGGGAGTGGGTGTGGCCATCTCTGCTGTGACTGAACAAAGGGCAGGGGAGCAGGGGGCCCAGGGCAGGGCCCTCAGAGGCCAGCAGGCCCAGGGGTGTGTCACAAGCATTTGGCCCAGGCCAAAGGGCACCTTCTTTGTCCGCACAGCTTCCCAAACACTCACATTTCCACTCAGGCCGCCCTCTTTGTTGAAGTGTGTGTGGAACGTGTCCTCGCACTACACCTCGCTGCACAGCTAACCATAGGACTGTGCATCGTACCTTCCTGCCAGGTGACCGAAGTTCGCAGGCAGATGGGTCCCTGGGACCAACGCGGAGAGGCTCCTGCCCTGACCACAGGTCGACCACAGCCGCTGCCCCCGATCGGGGGCCGCAAAGCAGCCCTGTCTGAATCCCCTGCCTCTAGAGGGAGTATTGGACCAACACTTCTAAAAAATGGGGTCCTTGCGGGCAACTCATCGGAGGGACACAAATAAATCGTTGCCGACTTGCTCCTGGAGCTTACGAGCGTTCACACTTAAGCCTGATACAATGTCAGCGGTTTAGCTAAACATGAGCTCATGATCTAAATTTACACAATAATGAAGAAATCAGCTACAAGTGGAGACAATCAGCAAAAACAATCAATATGAGAATTAGTTTCCCAAGGCCATCCATCAGATGTTGGAATAATCAGGTGCAAGGCAGAAAATATACATAAAACTGGAACTGAAACAAGGAACAAGGATGTTTACTAAGACTTGTAGGATCTCTAAAACATTTGTAAAGTACATGTCATTGATAAAGCTAAATACTCAAAGGTTGTGTAATACAACAGATTAATCATTGAGAAGAGTGAAATTATGCTGTTTTGAAAACTATGGCAGGTCAGATTTTCTGCCTAATGATATAAGAAGATTTCTCTCAAAAATACACATTATTTCAAAGACTTATTGGCTGTGAAATAAGTGAAGGGTATTTCAAATGGCTTGTCTGCAAAGAAAGGTGAGATGTAGGGAATCACAGAAAGTCGAGGGGAAAATATGTCAATATATACATTGCTATATGGTGAACTAAGCCTTAGGCCAGCAACAATGGAGAGGACCTGACCCTTAGAAACTTACAAGTAAGCTGGAATCTTCAAAAGTTCAAATCTTTATAAGTAAAAAGGTTTATTAAAATGAATAACCAAGTGTTTTAATTGACATCAGATGATCAAAACAACAAACCCTGAGAACATAGAAAAAATATAAATAAAGATATGAGCAGAACTTAATACAACAGAAAACGTATAAAATTGAGGTGATTTAGTAAGTCCAAAGAATATTCTTTGAAAAGATTTAAAAGACACACTTTGATTAAGGAAAACATAAACATATGTAAAGAATATACAGAAAGAATCAGGACAATGTTATAGCAGAGAATATATGAAATGCCAGTAAATTTGAACATTTCTGTAAAGGGGACCATTTCCTAGCTCCTAAAGTTGACCAAAACTGACACAAGAGGAAATCATTGAAGGTCATCATGTCTGCCCTTGGCATTCTTGGAAGGCCCTGGCCTCAGAATGCAGCATCGGTAGTCCATGGTAACCTGCGGAGAGGGGGCGGGGCTGAAGGAGGTTGGAACACTGCCCTCACTGAGGGAGTGGGTGTGGCCATCTCTGCTGTGACTGAACAAAGGGCAGGGGAGCAGGGGGCCCAGGTCAGGGCCCTCAGAGGCCAGCAGGCCCAGGGGTGTGTCACAAGCATTTGGCCCAGGCCAAAGGGCACCTTCTTTGTCCGCACAGCTTCCCAAACACTCACATTTCCACTCAGGCCGCCCTCTTTGTTGAAGTGTGTGTGGAACGTGTCCTCGCAGTACACCTCGCTGCACAGCTAACCATAGGACTGGGCATCGTACCTTCCTGCCAGGTGACCGAAGTTCGCAGGCAGATGGGTCACTGGGACCAACGCGGAGAGGCTCCTGCCCTGACCACAGGTCGACCACAGCCGCTGCCCCCGATCGGGGGCCGCAAAGCAGCCCTGTCTGAATCCCCTGTCTCTAGAGGGAGTATTGGACCAACACTTCTAAAAAATGGGGTCCTTGCGGGCAACTCATCGGAGGGACACAAAAAAATCTTTGCCGACTTTCTCCTGGAGCTTACGAGCGTTCACACTTAAGCCTGATACAATGTCAGCTGTTTAGCTAAATATGAGCTCATGATCTAAATTTACACAATAATGAAGAAATCAGCTACAAGTGGAGACAATCAGCAAAAACAATCACTATGAGAATTAGTTTCCCAAGGCCATCCATCAGATGTTGGAATAATCAGGTGCAAGGCAGAAAATATACATAAAACTGGAACTGAAACAAGGAACAAGGATGTTTACTAAGACTGGTAGGATCTCTAAAACATTTGTAAAGTACATGTCATTGATAAAGCTAAATACTCAAAGGTTGTGTAATACAACAGATTAATCATTGAGAAGAGTGAAATTATGCTGTTTTGAAAACTATGGCAGGTCAGATTTTCTGCCTAATGATATAAGAAGATTTCTCTCAAAAATACACATTATTTCAAAGACTTAATGGCTGTGAAATAAGTTAAGGGTATTTCAAATGGCTTGTCTGCAAAGAAAGGTGAGATGTAGGGAATCACAGAAAGTCGAGGGGAAAATATGTCAATATATACATTGCTATATGGTGAACTAAGCCTTAGGCCAGCAACAATGGAGAGGACCTGACCCTTAGAAACTTACAAGTAAGCTGGAATCTTCAAAAGTTCAAATCTTTCTAAGTAAAAAGGTTTATTAAAATGAATAACCAAGTGTTTTAATTGACATCAGATGATCAAAACAACAAACCCTGAGAACATAGAAAAAATATAAATAAAGATATGAGCAGAACTTAATACAACAGAAAACGTATAAAATTGAGGTGATTTAGTAAGTCCAAAGAATATTCTTTGAAAAGATTTAAAAGACACACTTTGATTAAGGAAAACATAAACATATGTAAAGAATATACAGAAAGAATCAGGACAAGGTTATAGCAGAGAATATATGAAATGCCAGTAAATTTGAACATTTCTGTAAAGGGGACCATTTCCTAGCTCCTAAAGTTGACCAAAACTGACACAAGAGGAAATCATTGAAGGTCATCATGTCTGCCCTTGGAATTCTTGGAACGCCCTGGCCTCAGAATGCAGCATCGGTAGTCCATGGTAACCTGCGGAGAGGGGGTGGGGCTGAAGGAGGTTGGAACACTGCCCTCACTGAGGGAGTGGGTGTGGCCATCTCTGCTGTGACTGAACAAAGGGCAGGGGAGCAGGGGGCCCAGGGCAGGGCCCTCAGAGCCCGGCAGGACCAGGGGAGTGTCACAAGCATTTGGCCCAGGCCAAAGGGCGCCTTCTTTGTCTGCACAGCTTCCCAAACACTCACATTTCCACTCAGGCCGCCCTCTTTGTTGAAGTGTGTGTGGAACGTGTCCCCGCAGTACACCTCGCTGCACAGCTAACCATAGGACTGGGCATCGTACCTTCCTGCCAGGTGACCAAAGTTCGCAGGCAGATGGGTCACTGGGACCAACGCGGAGAGGCTCCTGCCCTGACCACAGGTCGACCACAGCCGCTGCCCCAGATCGGGGGTTGCAAAGCAGCCCTGTCTGAATCCCCTGCCTCTAGAGGGAGTATTGGACCAACACTTCTAAAAAATGGGGTCCTTGCAGGCAACTCATCGGAGGGACACAAAAAAATCTTTGCCGACTTTCTCCTGAAGCTTACGAGCGTTCACACTTAAGCCTTTTACAATGTCAGCTGTTTAGCTAAACATGAGCTCATGATCTAAATTTACACAATAATGAAGAAATCAGCTACAAGGGGAGACAATCAGCAAAAACAATCAATATGAGAATTAGTTTCCCAAGGCCACCCATCAGATGTTGGAATAATCAGGTGCAAGGCAGAATATATACATAAAACTGGAACTGGAACAAGGAACAAGGATGTTTTCAAAGACTGGTAGGATCTCTAAAACATTTGTAAAGTACATGTCATTGATAAAGCTAAATACTCAAAGGTTGTGTAATACAACAGATTAATCATTGAGAAGAGTGAAATTATGCTGTTTTGAAAACTATGGCAGGTCAGATTTTCTGCCTAATGATATAAGAAGATTTCTCTCAAAAATACACATTATTTCAAAGACTTATTGGCTGTGAAATAAGTGAAGGGTATTTCAAATGGCTTCTCTGCAAAGAAAGGTGAGATGTAGGGAATCACAGAAAGTCGAGGGGAAAATATGTCAATATATACATTGCTATATGGTGAACTAAGCCTTAGGCCAGCAACAATGGAGAGGACCAGACCCTTAGAAACTTACAAGTAAGCTGGAATCTTCAAAAGTTCAAATCTTTATAAGTAAAAAGATTTATTAAAATGAATAACCAAGTGTTTTAATTGACATCAGATGATCAAAACAACAAACCCTGAGAACATAGAAAAAATATAAATAAAGATATGAGCAGAACTTAATACAACAGAAAACGTATAAAATTGAGGTGATTTAGTAAGTCCAAAGAATATTCTTTGAAAAGATTTAAAAGACACACTTTGATTAAGGAAAACATAAACATAAGTAAAGAATATACAGAAAGAATCAGGACAATGTTATAGCAGAGAATATATGAAATGCCAGTAAATTTGAACATTTCTGTAAAGGGGACCATTTCCTAGCTCCTAAAGTTGACCAAAACTGACACAAGAGGAAATCATTGAAGGTCATCATGTCTGCCCTTGGCATTCTCGGAACGCCCTGGCCTCAGAATGCAGCATCGGTAGTCCATGGTAACCTGCGGAGAGGGGGCGGGGCTGAAGGAGGTTGGAACACTGCCCTCACTGAGGGAGTGGGTGTGGCCATCTCTGCTGTGACTGAACAAAGGGCAGGGGAGCAGGGGGCCCAGGGCAGGGCCCTCAGAGGCCAGCAGGCCCAGGGGTGTGTCACAAGCATTTGGCCCAGGCCAAAGGTCACCTTCTTTGTCCGCACAGCTTCCCAAACACTCACATTTCCACTCAGGCCGCCCTCTTTGTTGAAGTGTGTGTGGAACGTGTCCTCGCACTACACCTCGCTGCACAGCTAACCATAGGACTGTGCATCGTACCTTCCTGCCAGGTGACCGAAGTTCGCAGGCAGATGGGTCCCTGGGACCAACGCGGAGAGGCTCCTGCCCTGACCACAGGTCGACCACAGCCGCTGCCCCCGATCGGGGGCCGCAAAGCAGCCCTGTCTGAATCCCCTGCCTCTAGAGGGAGTATTGGACCAACACTTCTAAAAAATGGGGTCCTTGCGGGCAACTCATCGGAGGGACACAAATAAATCGTTGCCGACTTGCTCCTGGAGCTTACGAGCGTTCACACTTAAGCCTGATACAATGTCAGCGGTTTAGCTAAACATGAGCTCATGATCTAAATTTACACAATAATGAAGAAATCAGCTACAAGTGGAGACAATCAGCAAAAACAATCAATATGAGAATTAGTTTCCCAAGGCCATCCATCAGATGTTGGAATAATCAGGTGCAAGGCAGAAAATATACATAAAACTGGAACTGAAACAAGGAACAAGGATGTTTACTAAGACTTGTAGGATCTCTAAAACATTTGTAAAGTACATGTCATTGATAAAGCTAAATACTCAAAGGTTGTGTAATACAACAGATTAATCATTGAGAAGAGTGAAATTATGCTGTTTTGAAAACTATGGCAGGTCAGATTTTCTGCCTAATGATATAAGAAGATTTCTCTCAAAAATACACATTATTTCAAAGACTTATTGGCTGTGAAATAAGTGAAGGGTATTTCAAATGGCTTGTCTGCAAAGAAAGGTGAGATGTAGGGAATCACAGAAAGTCGAGGGGAAAATATGTCAATATATACATTGCTATATGGTGAACTAAGCCTTAGGCCAGCAACAATGGAGAGGACCTGACCCTTAGAAACTTACAAGTAAGCTGGAATCTTCAAAAGTTCAAATCTTTATAAGTAAAAAGGTTTATTAAAATGAATAACCAAGTGTTTTAATTGACATCAGATGATCAAAACAACAAACCCTGAGAACATAGAAAAAATATAAATAAAGATATGAGCAGAACTTAATACAACAGAAAACGTATAAAATTGAGGTGATTTAGTAAGTCCAAAGAATATTCTTTGAAAAGATTTAAAAGACACACTTTGATTAAGGAAAACATAAACATATGTAAAGAATATACAGAAAGAATCAGGACAAGGTTATAGCAGAGAATATATGAAATGCCAGTAAATTTGAACATTTCTGTAAAGGGGACCATTTCCTAGCTCCTAAAGTTGACCAAAACTGACACAAGAGGAAATCATTGAAGGTCATCATGTCTGCCCTTGGCATTCTCGGAACGCCCTGGCCTCAGAATGCAGCATCGGTAGTCCATGGTAACCTGCGGAGAGGGTGCGGGGCTGAAGGAGGTTGGAACACTGCCCTCACTGAGGGAGTGGGTGTGGCCATCTCTGCTGTGACTGAACAAAGGGCAGGGGAGCAGGGGGCCCAGGTCAGGGCCCTCAGAGGCCAGCAGGCCCAGGGGTGTGTCACAAGCATTTGGCCCAGGCCAAAGGGCACCTTCTTTGTCCGCACAGCTTCCCAAACACTCACATTTCCACTCAGGCCGCCCTCTTTGTTGAAGTGTGTGTGGAACGTGTCCTCGCAGTACACCTCGCTGCACAGCTAACCATAGGACTGGGCATCGTACCTTCCTGCCAGGTGACCGAAGTTCGCAGGCAGATGGGTCACTGGGACCAACGCGGAGAGGCTCCTGCCCTGACCACAGGTCGACCACAGCCGCTGCCCCCGATCGGGGGCCGCAAAGCAGCCCTGTCTGAATCCCCTGCCTCTAGAGGGAGTATTGGACCAACACGTCTAAAAAATGGGGTCCTTGCGGGCAACTCATCGGAGGGACACAAATAAATCGTTGCCGACTTTCTCCTGGAGCTTACGAGCGTTCACACTTAAGCCTGATACAATGTCAGCGGTTTAGCTAAACATCAGCTCATGATCTAAATTTACACAATAATGAAGAAATCAGCTACAAGGGGAGACAATCAGCAAAAACAATCAATATGAGAATTAGTTTCCCAAGGCCATCCATCAGATGTTGGAATAATCAGGTGCAAGGCAGAAAATATACATAAAATTGGAACTGAAACAAGGAACAAGGATGTTTACTAAGACTGGTAGGATCTCTAAAACATTTGTAAAGTACATGTCATTGATAAAGCTAAATACTCAAAGGTTGTGTAATACAACAGATTAATCATTGAGAAGAGTGAAATTATGCTGTTTTGAAAACTATGGCAGGTCAGATTTTCTGCCTAATGATATAAGAAGATTTCTCTCAAAAATACACATTATTTCAAAGACTTATTGGCTGTGAAATAAGTGAAGGGTATTTCAAATGGCTTGTCTGCAAAGAAAGGTGAGATGTAGGGAATCACAGAAAGTCGAGGGGAAAATATGTCAATATATACATTGCTATATGGTGAACTAAGCCTTAGGCCAGCAACAATGGAGAGGACCTGACCCTTAGAAACTTACAAGTAAGCTGGAATCTTCAAAAGTTCAAATCTTTATAAGTAAAAAGATTTATTAAAATGAATAACCAAGTGTTTTAATTGACATCAGATGATCAAAACAACAAACCCTGAGAACATAGAAAAAATATAAATAAAGATATGAGCAGAACTTAATACAACAGAAAACGTATAAAATTGAGGTGATTTAGTAAGTCCAAAGAATATTCTTTGAAAAGATTTAAAAGACACACTTTGATTAAGGAAAACATAAACATATGTAAAGAATATACAGAAAGAATCAGGACAATGTTATAGCAGAGAATATATGAAATGCCAGTAAATTTGAACATTTCTGTAAAGGGGACCATTTCCTAGCTCCTAAAGTTGACCAAAACTGACACAAGAGGAAATCATTGAAGGTCATCATGTCTGCCCTTGGCATTCTTGGAACGCCCTGGCCTCAGAATGCATCATCGGTAGTCCATGGTAACCTGCGGAGAGGGGGTGGGGCTGAAGGAGGTTGGAACACTGCCCTCACTGAGGGAGTGGGTGTGGCCATCTCTGCTGTGACTGAACAAAGGGCAGGGGAGCAGGGGGCCCAGGGCAGGGCCCTCAGAGCCCGGCAGGACCAGGGGAGTGTCACAAGCATTTGGCCCAGGCCAAAGGGCGCCTTCTTTGTCTGCACAGCTTCCCAAACACTCACATTTCCACTCAGGCCGCCCTCTTTGTTGAAGTGTGTGTGGAACGTGTCCTCGCAGTACACCTCGCTGCACAGCTAACCATAGGACTGGGCATCGTACCTTCCTGCCAGGTGACCGAAGTTCGCAGGCAGATGGGTCACTGGGACCAACGCGGAGAGGCTCCTGCCCTGACCACAGGTCGACCACAGCCGCTGCCCCAGATCGGGGGTTGCAAAGCAGCCCTGTCTGAATCCCCTGCCTCTAGAGGGAGTATTGGACCAACACTTCTAAAAAATGGGGTCCTTGCGGGCAACTCATCGGAGGGACACAAAAAAATCTTTGCCGACTTTCTCCTGAAGCTTACGAGCGTTCACACTTAAGCCTTTTACAATGTCAGCTGTTTAGCTAAACATGAGCTCATGATCTAAATTTACACAATAATGAAGAAATCAGCTACAAGGGGAGACAATCAGCAAAAACAATCAATATGAGAATTAGTTTCCCAAGGCCACCCATCAGATGTTGGAATAATCAGGTGCAAGGCAGAATATATACATAAAACTGGAACTGGAACAAGGAACAAGGATGTTTTCAAAGACTGGTAGGATCTCTAAAACATTTGTAAAGTACATGTCATTGATAAAGCTAAATACTCAAAGGTTGTGTAATACAACAGATTAATCATTGAGAAGAGTGAAATTATGCTGTTTTGAAAACTATGGCAGGTCAGATTTTCTGCATAATGATATAAGAAGATTTCTCTCAAAAATACACATTATTTCAAAGACTTATTGGCTGTGAAATAAGTGAAGGGTATTTCAAATGGCTTGTCTGCAAAGAAAGGTGAGATGTAGGGAATCACAGAAAGTCGAGGGGAAAATATGTCAATATATACATTGCTATATGGTGAACTAAGCCTTAGGCCAGCAACAATGGAGAGGACCTGACCCTTAGAAACTTACAAGTAAGCTGGAATCTTCAAAAGTTCAAATCTTTCTAAGTAAAAAGATTTATTAAAATGAATAACCAAGTGTTTTAATTGACATCAGATGATCAAAACAACAAACCCTGAGAACATAGAAAAAATATAAATAAAGATATGAGCAGAACTGAATACAACAGAAAACGTATAAAATTGAGGTGATTTAGTAAGTCCAAAGAATATTCTTTGAAAAGATTTAAAAGACACACTTTGATTAAGGAAAACAAAAACATAAGTAAAGAATATACAGAAAGAATCAGGACAATGTTATAGCAGAGAATATATGAAATGCCAGTAAATTTGAACATTTCTGTAAAGGGGACCATTTCCTAGCTCCTAAAGTTGACCAAAACTGACACAAGAGGAAATCATTGAAGGTCATCATGTCTGCCCTTGGCATTCTCGGAACGCCCTGGCCTCAGAATGCAGCATCGGTAGTCCATGGTAACCTGCGGAGAGGGGGCGGGGCTGAAGGAGGTTGGAACACTGCCCTCACTGAGGGAGTGGGTGTGGCCATCTCTGCTGTGACTGAACAAAGGGCAGGGGAGCAGGGGGCCCAGGGCAGGGCCCTCAGAGGCCGGCAGGCCCAGGGGTGTGTCACAAGCATTTGGCCCAGGCCAAAGGGCACCTTCTTTGTCCGCACAGCTTCCCAAACACTCACCTTTCCACTCAGGCCGCCCTCTTTGTTGAAGTGTGTGTGGAACGTGTCCTCGCAGTACACCTCGCTGCACAGCTAACCATAGGACTGGGCATCGTACCTTCCTGCCAGGTGACCGAAGTTCGCAGGCAGATGGGTCCCTGGGACCAACGCGGAGAGGCTCCTGCCCTGACCACAGGTCGACCACAGCCGCTGCCCCCGATCGGGGGCCGCAAAGCAGCCCTGTCTGAATCCCCTGTCTCTAGAGGGAGTATTGGACCAACACTTCTAAAAAATGGGGTCCTTGCGGGCAACTCATCGGAGGGACACAAAAAAATCTTTGCCGACTTTCTCCTGGAGCTTACGAGCGTTCACACTTAAGCCTGATACAATGTCAGCTGTTTAGCTAAATATGAGCTCATGATCTAAATTTACACAATAATGAAGAAATCAGCTACAAGTGGAGACAATCAGCAAAAACAATCACTATGAGAATTAGTTTCCCAAGGCCATCCATCAGATGTTGGAATAATCAGGTGCAAGGCAGAAAATATACATAAAACTGGAACTGAAACAAGGAACAAGGATGTTTACTAAGACTGGTAGGATCTCTAAAACATTTGTAAAGTACATGTCATTGATAAAGCTAAATACTCAAAGGTTGTGTAATACAACAGATTAATCATGAGAAGAGTGAAATTATGCTGTTTTGAAAACTATGGCAGGTCAGATTTTCTGCCTAATGATATAAGAAGATTTCTCTCAAAAATACACATTATTTCAAAGACTTAATGGCTGTGAAATAAGTTAAGGGTATTTCAAATGGCTTGTCTGCAAAGAAAGGTGAGATGTAGGGAATCACAGAAAGTCGAGGGGAAAATATGTCAATATATACATTGCTATATGGTGAACTAAGCCTTAGGCCAGCAACAATGGAGAGGACCTGACCCTTAGAAACTTACAAGTAAGCTGGAATCTTCAAAAGTTCAAATCTTTCTAAGTAAAAAGGTTTATTAAAATGAATAACCAAGTGTTTTAATTGACATCAGATGATCAAAACAACAAACCCTGAGAACATAGAAAAAATATAAATAAAGATATGAGCAGAACTTAATACAACAGAAAACGTATAAAATTGAGGTGATTTAGTAAGTCCAAAGAATATTCTTTGAAAAGATTTAAAAGACACACTTTGATTAAGGAAAACATAAACATATGTAAAGAATATACAGAAAGAATCAGGACAAGGTTATAGCAGAGAATATATGAAATGCCAGTAAATTTGAACATTTCTGTAAAGGGGACCATTTCCTAGCTCCTAAAGTTGACCAAAACTGACACAAGAGGAAATCATTGAAGGTCATCATGTCTGCCCTTGGAATTCTTGGAACGCCCTGGCCTCAGAATGCAGCATCGGTAGTCCATGGTAACCTGCGGAGAGGGGGTGGGGCTGAAGGAGGTTGGAACACTGCCCTCACTGAGGGAGTGGGTGTGGCCATCTCTGCTGTGACTGAACAAAGGGCAGGGGAGCAGGGGGCCCAGGGCATGGCCCTCAGAGCCCGGCAGGACCAGGGGAGTGTCACAAGCATTTGGCCCAGGCCAAAGGGCGCCTTCTTTGTCTGCACAGCTTCCCAAACACTCACATTTCCACTCAGGCCGCCCTCTTTGTTGAAGTGTGTGTGGAACGTGTCCCCGCAGTACACCTCGCTGCACAGCTAACCATAGGACTGGGCATCGTACCTTCCTGCCAGGTGACCGAAGTTCGCAGGCAGATGGGTCACTGGGACCAACGCGGAGAGGCTCCTGCCCTGACCACAGGTCGACCACAGCCGCTGCCCCAGATCGGGGGTTGCAAAGCAGCCCTGTCTGAATCCCCTGCCTCTAGAGGGAGTATTGGACCAACACTTCTAAAAAATGGGGTCCTTGCAGGCAACTCATCGGAGGGACACAAAAAAATCTTTGCCGACTTTCTCCTGAAGCTTACGAGCGTTCACACTTAAGCCTTTTACAATGTCAGCTGTTTAGCTAAACATGAGCTCATGATCTAAATTTACACAATAATGAAGAAATCAGCTACAAGGGGAGACAATCAGCAAAAACAATCAATATGAGAATTAGTTTCCCAAGGCCACCCATCAGATGTTGGAATAATCAGGTGCAAGGCAGAATATATACATAAAACTGGAACTGGAACAAGGAACAAGGATGTTTTCAAAGACTGGTAGGATCTCTAAAACATTTGTAAAGTACATGTCATTGATAAAGCTAAATACTCAAAGGTTGTGTAATACAACAGATTAATCATTGAGAAGAGTGAAATTATGCTGTTTTGAAAACTATGGCAGGTCAGATTTTCTGCCTAATGATATAAGAAGATTTCTCTCAAAAATACACATTATTTCAAAGACTTATTGGCTGTGAAATAAGTGAAGGGTATTTCAAATGGCTTGTCTGCAAAGAAAGGTGAGATGTAGGGAATCACAGAAAGTCGAGGGGAAAATATGTCAATATATACATTGCTATATGGTGAACTAAGCCTTAGGCCAGCAACAATGGAGAGGACCTGACCCTTAGAAACTTACAAGTAAGCTGGAATCTTCAAAAGTTCAAATCTTTATAAGTAAAAAGATTTATTAAAATGAATAACCAAGTGTTTTAATTGACATCAGATGATCAAAACAACAAACCCTGAGAACATAGAAAAAATATAAATAAAGATATGAGCAGAACTTAATACAACAGAAAACGTATAAAATTGAGGTGATTTAGTAAGTCCAAAGAATATTCTTTGAAAAGATTTAAAAGACACACTTTGATTAAGGAAAACAAAAACATAAGTAAAGAATATACAGAAAGAATCAGGACAATGTTATAGCAGAGAATATATGAAATGCCAGTAAATTTGAACATTTCTGTAAAGGGGACCATTTCCTAGCTCCTAAAGTTGACCAAAACTGACACAAGAGGAAATCATTGAAGGTCATCATGTCTGCCCTTGGCATTCTCGGAACGCCCTGGCCTCAGAATGCAGCATCGGTAGTCCATGGTAACCTGCGGAGAGGGGGCGGGGCTGAAGGAGGTTGGAACACTGCCCTCACTGAGGGAGTGGGTGTGGCCATCTCTGCTGTGACTGAACAAAGGGCAGGGGAGCAGGGGGCCCAGGGCAGGGCCCTCAGAGGCCAGCAGGCCCAGGGGTGTGTCACAAGCATTTGGCCCAGGCCAAAGGGCACCTTCTTTGTCCGCACAGCTTCCCAAACACTCACATTTCCACTCAGGCCGCCCTCTTTGTTGAAGTGTGTGTGGAACGTGTCCTCGCACTACACCTCGCTGCACAGCTAACCATAGGACTGTGCATCGTACCTTCCTGCCAGGTGACCGAAGTTCGCAGGCAGATGGGTCCCTGGGACCAACGCGGAGAGGCTCCTGCCCTGACCACAGGTCGACCACAGCCCCTGCCCCCGATCGGGGGCCGCAAAGCTGCCCTGTCTGAATCCCCTGCCTCTAGAGGGAGTATTGGACCAACACTTCTAAAAAATGGGGTCCTTGCGGGCAACTCATCGGAGGGACACAAATAAATCGTTGCCGACTTTCTCCTGGAGCTTACGAGCGTTCACACTTAAGCCTGATACAATGTCAGCGGTTTAGCTAAACATGAGCTCATGATCTAAATTTACACAATAATGAAGAAATCAGCTACAAGTGGAGACAATCAGCAAAAACAATCAATATGAGAATTAGTTTCCCAAGGCCATCCATCAGATGTTGGAATAATCAGGTGCAAGGCAGAAAATATACATAAAACTGGAACTGAAACAAGGAACAAGGATGTTTACTAAGACTGGTAGGATCTCTAAAACATTTGTAAAGTACATGTCATTGATAAAGCTAAATACTCAAAGGTTGTGTAATACAACAGATTAATCATTGAGAAGAGTGAAATTATGCTGTTTTGAAAACTATGGCAGGTCAGATTTTCTGCCTAATGATATAAGAAGATTTCTCTCAAAAATACACATTATTTCAAAGACTTATTGGCTGTGAAATAAGTTAAGGGTATTTCAAATGGCTTGTCTGCAAAGAAAGGTGAGATGTAGGGAATCACAGAAAGTCGAGGGGAAAATATGTCAATATATACATTGCTATATGGTGAACTAAGCCTTAGGCCAGCAACAATGGAGAGGACCTGACCCTTAGAAACTTACAAGTAAGCTGGAATCTTCAAAAGTTCAAATCTTTCTAAGTAAAAAGGTTTATTAAAATGAATAACCAAGTGTTTTAATTGACATCAGATGATCAAAACAACAAACCCTGAGAACATAGAAAAAATATAAATAAAGATATGAGCAGAACTTAATACAACAGAAAACGTATAAAATTGAGGTGATTTAGTAAGTCCAAAGAATATTCTTTGAAAAGATTTAAAAGACACACTTTGATTAAGGAAAACATAAACATATGTAAAGAATATACAGAAAGAATCAGGACAATGTTATAGCAGAGAATATATGAAATGCCAGTAAATTTGAACATTTCTGTAAAGGGGACCATTTCCTAGCTCCTAAAGTTGACCAAAACTGACACAAGAGGAAATCATTGAAGGTCATCATGTCTGCCCTTGGCATTCTTGGAACGCCCTGGCCTCAGAATGCAGCATCGGTAGTCCATGGTAACCTGCGGAGAGGGGGTGGGGCTGAAGGAGGTTGGAACACTGCCCTCACTGAGGGAGTGGGTGTGGCCATCTCTGCTGTGACTGAACAAAGGGCAGGGGAGCAGGGGGCCCAGGGCAGGGCCCTCAGAGCCCGGCAGGACCAGGGGAGTGTCACAAGCATTTGGCCCAGGCCAAAGGGCGCCTTCTTTTTCTGCACAGCTTCCCAAACACTCACATTTCCACTCAGGCCGCCCTCTTTGTTGAAGTGTGTGTGGAACGTGTCCTCGCAGTACACCTCGCTGCACAGCTAACCATAGGACTGGGCATCGTACCTTCCTGCCAGGTGACCGAAGTTCGCAGGCAGATGGGTCACTGGGACCAACGCGGAGAGGCTCCTGCCCTGACCACAGGTCGACCACAGCCGCTGCCCCAGATCGGGGGTTGCAAAGCAGCCCTGTCTGAATCCCCTGCCTCTAGAGGGAGTATTGGACCAACACTTCTAAAAAATGGGGTCCTTGCGGGCAACTCATCGGAGGGACACAAAAAAATCTTTGCCGACTTTCTCCTGAAGCTTACGAGCGTTCACACTTAAGCCTTTTACAATGTCAGCTGTTTAGCTAAACATGAGCTCATGATCTAAATTTACACAATAATGAAGAAATCAGCTACAAGGGGAGACAATCAGCAAAAACAATCAATATGAGAATTAGTTTCCCAAGGCCACCCATCAGATGTTGGAATAATCAGGTGCAAGGCAGAATATATACATAAAACTGGAACTGGAACAAGGAACAAGGATGTTTTCAAAGACTGGTAGGATCTCTAAAACATTTGTAAAGTACATGTCATTGATAAAGCTAAATACTCAAAGGTTGTGTAATACAACAGATTAATCATTGAGAAGAGTGAAATTATGCTGTTTTGAAAACTATGGCAGGTCAGATTTTCTGCCTAATGATATAAGAAGATTTCTCTCAAAAATACACATTATTTCAAAGACTTATTGGCTGTGAAATAAGTGAAGGGTATTTCAAATGGCTTGTCTGCAAAGAAAGGTGAGATGTAGGGAATCACAGAAAGTCGAGGGGAAAATATGTCAATATATACATTGCTATATGGTGAACTAAGCCTTAGGCCAGCAACAATGGAGAGGACCTGACCCTTAGAAACTTACAAGTAAGCTGGAATCTTCAAAAGTTCAAATCTTTAAAAGTAAAAAGATTTATTAAAATGAATAACCAAGTGTTTTAATTGACATCAGATGATCAAAACAACAAACCCTGAGAACATAGAAAAAATATAAATAAAGATATGAGCAGAACTTAATACAACAGAAAACGTATAAAATTGAGGTGATTTAGTAAGTCCAAAGAATATTCTTTGAAAAGATTTAAAAGACACACTTTGATTAAGGAAAACAAAAACATAAGTAAAGAATATACAGAAAGAATCAGGACAATGTTATAGCAGAGAATATATGAAATGCCAGTAAATTTGAACATTTCTGTAAAGGGGACCATTTCCTAGCTCCTAAAGTTGACCAAAACTGACACAAGAGGAAATCATTGAAGGTCATCATGTCTGCCCTTGGCATTCTCGGAACGCCCTGGCCTCAGAATGCAGCATCGGTAGTCCATGGTAACCTGCGGAGAGGGGGCGGGGCTGAAGGAGGTTGGAACACTGCCCTCACTGAGGGAGTGGGTGTGGCCATCTCTGCTGTGACTGAACAAAGGGCAGGGGAGCAGGGGGCCCATGGCAGGGCCCTCAGAGGCCAGCAGGCCCAGGTGTGTGTCACAAGCATTTGGCCCAGGCCAAAGGGCACCTTCTTTGTCCGCACAGCTTCCCAAACACTCACATTTCCACTCAGGCCGCCCTCTTTGTTGAAGTGTGTGTGGAACGTGTCCTCGCAGTACACCTGGCTGCACAGCTAACCATAGGACTGGGCATCGTACCTTCCTGCTAGGTGACTGAAGTTCGCAGGCAGATGGGTCCCTGGGACCAACGCGGAGAGGCTCCTGCCCTGACCACAGGTCGACCACAGCCGCTGCCCCCGATCGGGGGCCGCAAATCAGCCCTGTCTGAATCCCCTGCCTCTAGAGGGAGTATTGGACCAACACTTCTAAAAAATGGGGTCCTTGCGGAAAACTCATCGGAGGGACACAAATAAATCGTTGCCGACTTTCTCCTGGAGCTTACGAGCGTTCACACTTAAGCCTGATACAATGTCAGCGGTTTAGCTAAACATGAGCTCATGATCTAAATTTACACAATAATGAAGAAATCAGCTACAAGTGGAGACAATCAGCAAAAACAATCAATATGAGAATTAGTTTCCCAAGGCCATCCATCAGATGTTGGAATAATCAGGTGCAAGGCAGAAAATATACATAAAACTGGAACTGAATCAAGGAACAAGGATGTTTACTAAGACTGGTAGGATCTCTAAAACATTTGTAAAGTACATGTCATTGATAAAGCTAAATACTCAAAGGTTGTGTAATACAACAGATTAATCATTGAGAAGAGTGAAATTATGCTGTTTTGAAAACTATGGCAGGTCAGAATTTCTGCCTAATGATATAAAAAGATTTCTCTCAAAAATACACATTATTTCAAAGACTTATTGGCTGTGAAATAAGTGAAGGGTATTTCAAATGGCTTGTCTGCAAAGAAAGGTGAGATGTAGGGAATCACAGAAAGTCGAGGGGAAAATATGTCAATATATACATTGCTATATGGTGAACTAAGCCTTAGGCCAGCAACAATGGAGAGGACCTGACCCTTAGAAACTTACAAGTAAGCTGGAATCTTCAAAAGTTCAAATCTTTATAAGTAAAAAGATTTATTAAAATGAATAAACAAGTGTTTTAATTGACATCAGAAGATCAAAAGAATAAAACCTGAGAACATAGAAAAAATATAAATAAAGATATGAGCAGAACTTAATACAACAGAAAACGTATAAAATTGAGGTGATTTAGTAAGTCCAAAGAATATTCTTTGAAAAGATTTAAAAGACACACTATGATTAAGGAAAACATAAACATAAGTAAAGAATATACAGAAAGAATCAGGACAATGTTATAGCAGAGAATATATGAAATGCCAGTAAATTTGAACATTTCTGTAAAGGGGACCATTTCCTAGCTCCTAAAGTTGACCAAAACTGACACAAGAGGAAATCATTGAAGGTCATCATGTCTGCCCTTGGCATTCTTGGAACGCCCTGGCCTCAGAATGCAGCATCGGTAGTCCATGGTAACCTGCGGAGAGGGGGTGGGGCTGAAGGAGGTTGGAACACTGCCCTCACTGAGGGAGTGGCTGTGGCCATCTCTGCTGTGACTGAACAAAGGGCAGGGGAGCAGGGGGCCCAGGGCAAGGCCCTCAGAGTCTGGCAGGCCCAGGGGTGTGTCACAAGCATTTGGCCCAGGCCAAAGGGCGCCTTCTTTGTCTGCACAGCTTCCCAAACACTCACCTTTCCACTCAGGCCGCCCTCTTTGTTGAAGTGTGTGTGGAACGTGTCCTCGCAGTACACCTCGCTGCACAGCTAACCATAGGACTGGGCATCGTACCTTCCTGCCAGGTGACCGAAGTTCGCAGGCAGATGGGTCCCTGGGACCAACGCGGAGAGGCTCCTGCCCTGACCACAGGTCGACCACAGCCGCTGCCCCCGATCGGGGGCCGCAAATCAGCCCTGTCTGAATCCCCTGCCTCTAGAGGGAGTATTGGACCAACACTTCTAAAAAATGGGGTCCTTGCGGGCAACTCATCGGAGGGACACAAATAAATCTTTGCCGACTTTCTCCTGAAGCTTACGAGCGTTCACACTTAAGCCTGTTACAATGTCAGCTGTTTAGCTAAACATGAGCTCATGATCTAAATTTACACAATAATGAAGAAATCAGCTACAAGTGGAGACAATCAGCAAAAACAATCAATATGAGAATTAGTTTCCCAAGGCCATCCATCAGATGTTGGAATAATCAGGTGCAAGGCAGAAAATATACATAAAACTGGAACTGAAACAAGCAACAAGGATGTTTTGAAAGACTGGTAGGATCTCTAAAACATTTGTAAAGTACATGTCATTGATAAAGCTAAATACCCAAGGTTGTGTAATACAACAGATTAATCATTGAGAAGAGTGAAATTATGCTGTTTTGAAAACTATGGCAGGTCAGATTTTCTGCCTAATGATATAAGAAGATTTCTCTCAAAAATACACATTATTTCAAAGTCTTATTGGCTGTGAAATAAGTTAAGGGTATTTCAAATGGCTTGTCTGCAAAGAAAGGTGAGATGTAGGGAATCACAGAAAGTCGAGGGGAAAATATGTCAATATATACATTGCTATATGGTGAACTAAGCCTTAGGCCAGCAACAATGGAGAGGACATGACCCTTAGAAACTTACAAGTAAGCTGGAATCTTCAAAAGTTCAAATCTTTCTAAGTAAAAAGATTTATTAAGATGAATAACCAAGTGTTTTAATTGACATCAGATGATCAAAACAACAAACCCTGAGAACATAGAAAAAATATAAATAAAGATATGAGCAGAACTTAATACAACAGAAAACGTATAAAATTGAGGTGATTTAGTAAGTCCAAAGAATATTCTTTGAAAAGATTTAAAAGACACACTTTGAATAAGGAAAACATAAACATATGTAAAGAATATACAGAAAGAATCAGGACAATGTTATAGCAGAGAATATATGAAATGCCAGTAAATTTGAACATTTCTGTAAAGGGGACCATTTCCTAGCTCCTAAAGTTGACCAAAACTGACACAAGAGGAAATCATTGAAGGTCATCATGTCTGCCCTTGGCATTCTTGGAACGCCCTGGCCTCAGAATGCAGCATCGGTAGTCCATGGTAACCTGCGGAGAGGGGGTGGGGCTGAAGGAGGTTGGAACACTGCCCTCACTGAGGGAGTGGGTGTGGCCATCTCTGCTGTGACTGAACAAAGGGCAGGGGAGCAGGGGGCCCAGGGCAGGGCCCTCAGAGCCCGGCAGTACCAGGGGAGTGTCACAAGCATTTGGCCCAGGCCAAAGGGCGCCTTCTTTGTCTGCACAGCTTCCCAAACACTCACATTTCCACTCAGGCCGCCCTCTTTGTTGAAGTGTGTGTGGAACGTGTCCTCGCAGTACACCTCGCTGCACAGCTAACCATAGGACTGGGCATCGTACCTTCCTGCCAGGTGACCGAAGTTCGCAGGCAGATGGGTCCCTGGGACCAACGCGGAGAGGCTCCTGCCCTGACCACAGGTCGACCACAGCCGCTGCCCCAGATCGGGGGTTGCAAAGCAGCCCTGTCTGAATCCCCTGCCTCTAGAGGGAGTATTGGACCAACACTTCTAAAAAATGGGGTCCTTGCGGGCAACTCATCGGAGGGACACAAAAAAATCTTTGCCGACTTTCTCCTGAAGCTTACGAGCGTTCACACTTAAGCCTTTTACAATGTCAGCTGTTTAGCTGAACATGAGCTCATGATCTAAATTTACACAATAATGAAGAAATCAGCTACAAGGGGAGACAATCAGCAAAAACAATCAATATGAGAATTAGTTTCCCAAGGCCACCCATCAGATGTTGGAATAATCAGGTGCAAGGCAGAATATATACATAAAACTGGAACTGGAACAAGGAACAAGGATGTTTTCAAAGACTGGTAGGATCTCTAAAACATTTGTAAAGTACATGTCATTGATAAAGCTAAATACTCAAAGGTTGTGTAATACAACAGATTAATCATTGAGAAGAGTGAAATTATGCTGTTTTGAAAACTATGGCAGGTCAGATTTTCTGCCTAATGATATAAGAAGATTTCTCTCAAAAATACACATTATTTCAAAGACTTATTGGCTGTGAAATAAGTGAAGGGTATTTCAAATGGCTTGTCTGCAAAGAAAGGTGAGATGTAGGGAATCACAGAAAGTCGAGGGGAAAATATGTCAATATATACATTGCTATATGGTGAACTAAGCCTTAGGCCAGCAACAATGGAGAGGACCTGACCCTTAGAAACTTACAAGTAAGCTGGAATCTTCAAAAGTTCAAATCTTTCTAAGTAAAAAGATTTATTAAAATGAATAACCAAGTGTTTTAATTGACATCAGATGATCAAAACAACAAACCCTGAGAACATAGAAAAAATATAAATAAAGATATGAGCAGAACTGAATACAACAGAAAACGTATAAAATTGAGGTGATTTAGTAAGTCCAAAGAATATTCTTTGAAAAGATTTAAAAGACACACTTTGATTAAGGAAAACATAAACTTATGTAAAGAATATACAGAAAGAATCAGGACAATGTTATAGCAGAGAATATATGAAATGCCAGTAAAGTTGAACATTTCTGTAAAGGGGACCATTTCCTAGCTCCTAAAGTTGACCAAAACTGACACAAGAGGAAATCATTGAAGGTCATCATGTCTGCCCTTGGCATTCGTGGAACGCCCTGGCCTCAGAATGCAGCATCGGTAGTCCATGGTAACCTGCGGAGAGGGGGTGGGGCTGAAGGAGGTTGGAACACTGCCCTCACTGAGGGAGTGGGTGTGGCCATCTCTGCTGTGACTGAACAAAGGGCAGGGGAGCAGGGGGCCCAGGGCAGGGCCCTCAGAGCCCGGCAGGACCAGGGGAGTGTCACAAGCATTTGGCCCAGGCCAAAGGGCGCCTTCTTTGTCTGCACAGCTTCCCAAACACTCACATTTCCACTCAGGCCGCCCTCTTTGTTGAAGTGTGTGTGGAACGTGTCCTCGCAGTACACCTCGCTGCACAGCTTACCATAGGACTGGGCATCGTACCTTCCTGCCAGGTGACCGAAGTTCGCAGGCAGATGGGTCCCTGGGACCAATGCGGAGAGGCTCCTGCCCTGACCACAGGTCGACCACAGCCGCTGCCCCCGATCGGGGGCCGCAAAGCAGCCCTGTCTGAATCCCCTGCCTCTAGAGGGAGTATTGGACCAACACTTCTAAAAAATGGGGTCCCTGCGGGCAACTCATCGGAGGGACACAAATAAATCTTTGCCGACTTTCTCCTGAAGCTTACGAGCGTTCACACTTAAGCCTGTTACAATGTCAGCTGTTTAGCTAAACATGAGCTCATGATCTAAATTTACACAATAATGAAGAAATCAGCTACAAGTGGAGACAATCAGCAAAAACAATCAATATGAGAATTAGTTTCCCAAGGCCATCCATCATATGTTGGAATAATCAGGTGCAAGGCAGAAAATATACATAAAACTGGAACTGAAACAAGCAACAAGGATGTTTTCAAAGACTGGTAGGATCTCTAAAACATTTGTAAAGTACATGTCATTGATAAAGCTAAATACCCAAGGTTGTGTAATACAACAGATTAATCATTGAGAAGAGTGAAATTATGCTGTTTTGAAAACTATGGCAGGTCAGATTTTCTGCCTAATGATATAAGAAGATTTCTCTAAAAAATACACATTATTTCAAAGACTTATTGGCTGTGAAATAAGTGAAGGGTATTTCAAATGGCTTGTCTGCAAAGAAAGGTGAGATGTAGGAAATCACAGAAAGTCGAGGGGAAAATATGTCAATATATACATTGCTATATGGTGAACTAAGCCTTAGGCCAGCAACAATGGAGAGGACCTGACCCTTAGAAACTTACAAGTAAGCTGGAATCTTCAAAAGTTCAAATCTTTATAAGTAAAAAGATTTATTAAAATGAATAAACAAGTGTTTTAATTGACATCAGAAGATCAAAAGAATAAAACCTGAGAACATAGAAAAAATATAAATAAAGATATGAGCAGAACTTAATACAACAGAAAACGTATAAAATTGAGGTGATTTAGTAAGTCCAAAGAATATTCTTTGAAAAGATTTAAAAGACACACTTTGATTAAGGAAAACATAAACATAAGTAAAGAATATACAGAAAGAATCAGGACAATGTTATAGCAGAGAATATATGAAATGCCAGTAAATTTGAACATTTCTGTAAAGGGGACCATTTCTTAGCTCCTAAAGTTGACCAAAACTGACACAAGAGGAAATCATTGAAGGTCATCATGTCTGCCGTTGGCATTCTTGGAACGCCCTGGCCTCAGAATGCAGCATCGGTAGTCCATTCTAACCTGCGGAGAGGGGTTGGGGCTGAAGGAGGTTGGAACACTGCCCTCACTGAGGGAGTGGGTGTGGCCATCTCTGCTGTGACTGAACAAAGGGCAGGGGAGCAGGGGGCCCAGGGCAGGGCCCTCAGAGCCCGGCAGGACCAGGGGAGTGTCACAAGCATTTGGCCCAGGCCAAAGGGCGCCTTCTTTGTCTGCACAGCTTCCCAAACACTCACATTTCCACTCAGGCCGCCCTCTTTGTTGAAGTGTGTGTGGAACGTGTCCTCGCAGTACACCTCGCTGCACAGCTAACCATAGGACTGGGCATCGTACCTTCCTGCCAGGTGACCGAAGTTCGCAGGCAGATGGGTCACTGGGACCAACGCGGAGAGGCTCCTGCCCTGACCACAGGTCGACCACAGCCGCTGCCCCAGATCGGGGGTTGCAAAGCAGCCCTGTCTGAATCCCCTGCCTCTAGAGGGAGTATTGGACCAACACTTCTAAAAAATGGGGTCCTTGCGGGCAACTCATCGGAGGGACACAAAAAAATCTTTGCCGACTTTCTCCTGAAGCTTACGAGCGTTCACACTTGAGCCTGTTACAATGTCAGCTGTTTAGCTAAACATGAGCTCATGATCTAAACTTACACAATAATGAAGAAATCAGCTACAAGTGGAGACAATCAGCCAAAACAATCAATATGAGAATTAGTTTCCCAAGGCCATCCATCAGATGTTGGAATAATCAGGTGCAAGGCAGAAAATATACATAAAACTGGAACTGAAACAAGGAACAAGGATGTTTTCAAAGACTGGTAGAATCTCTAAAACATTTCTAAAGTACATGTCATTGATAAAGCTAAATACTCAAAGGTTGTGTAATACAACAGATTAATCATTGAGTAGAGTGAAATTATGCTGTTTTGAAAACTATGGCAGGTCAGATTTTCTGCCTAATGATATAAGAAGATTTCTCTCAAAAATACACATTATTTCAAAGACTTATTGGCTGTGAAATAAGTGAAGGGTATTTCAAATGGCTTGTCTGCAAAGAAAGGTGAGATGTAGGGAATCACAGAAAGTCGAGGGGAAAATATGTCAATATATACATTGCTATATGGTGAACTAAGCCTTAGGCCAGCAACAATGGAGAGGACCTGACCCTTAGTAACTTACAAGTAACCTGGAATCTTCAAAAGTTCAAATCTTTCTAAGTAAAAAGATTTATTAAAATGGATAACCAAGTGTTTTAATTGACATCAGATGATCAAAACAACAAACCCTGAGAACATAGAAAAAATATAAATAAAGATATGAGCAGAACTTAATACAACAGAAAACGTATAAAATTGAGGTGATTTAGTAAGTCCAAAGAATATTCTTTGAAAAGATTTAAAAGACACACTTTGATTAAGGAAAACAAAAACATAAGTAAAGAATATACAGAAAGAATCAGGACAATGTTATAGCAGAGAATATATGAAATGCCAGTAAATTTGAACATTTCTGTAAAGGGGACCATTTCCTAGCTCCTGAAGTTGACCAAAACTGACACAAGAGGAAATCATTGAAGGTCATCATGTCTGCCCTTGGCATACTCGGAACGCCCTGGCCTCAGAATGCAGCATCGGTAGTCCATGGTAACATGCGGAGAGGGGGCGGGGCTGAAGGAGGTTGGAACACTGCCCTCACTGAGGGAGTGGGTGTGGCCATCTCTGCTGTGACTGAACAAAGGGCAGGGGAGCAGGGGGCCCAGGGCAGGGCCCTCAGAGGCCGGCAGGCCCAGGGGTGTGTCACAAGCATTTGGCCCAGGCCAAAGGGCGCCTTCTTTGTCCGCACAGCTTCCCAAACACTCACCTTTCCACTCAGGCCGCCCTCTTTGTTGAAGTGTGTGTGGATCGTGTCCTCGCAGTACACCTCGCTGCACAGCTAACCATAGAACTGGGCATCGTACCTTCCTGCCAGGTGACCGAAGTTCGCAGGCAGATGGGTCCCTGGGACCAACGCGGAGAGGCTCCTGCCCTGACCACAGGTCGACCACAGCCGCTGCCCCCGATCGGGGGCCGCAAAGCAGCCTTGTCTGAATCCCCTGCCTCTAGAGGGAGTATTGGACCAACACTTCTAAAAAATGGGGTCCTTGCGTGCAACTCATCGGAGGGACACAAATAAATCTTTGCCGACTTTCTCCTGAAGCTTACGCGCGTTCACACTTAAGCCTGTTACAATGTCAGCTGTATAGCTAAACATGAGCTCATGATCTAAATTTACACAATAATGAAGAAATCAGCTACAAGGGGAGACAATCAGCAAAAACAATCAATATGAGAATTAGTTTCCTAAGGCCATCCATCAGATGTTGGAATAATCAGGGGCAAGGCAGAAAATATACATAAAACTGGAACTGAAACAAGGAACAAGGATGTTTACTAAGACTGATAGGATCTCTAAAACATTTGTAAAGTACATGTCATTGATAAAGCTAAATACTCAAAGGTTGTGTAATGCAACAGATTAATCATTGAGAAGAGTGAAATTATGCTGTTTTGAAAACTATGGCAGGTCAGATTTTCTGCCTAATGATATAAGAAGATTTATCTAAAAAATACACATTATTTCAAAGACTTATTGGCTGTGAAATAAGTTAAGGGTATTTCAAATGGCTTGTCTGCAAAGAAAGGTGAGATGTAGGGAATCACAGAAAGTCGAGGGGAAAATATGTCAATATATACATTGCTATATGGTGAACTAAGCCTTAGGCCAGCAACAATGGAGAAGACATGACCCTTAGAAACTTACAAGTAAACTGGAATCTTCAAAAGTTCAAATCTTTCTAAGTAAAAAGGTTTATTAAAATGAATAACCAAGTGTTTTAATTGACATCAGATGATCAAAACAACAAACACTGAGAACATAGAAAAAATATAAATAAAGATATGAGCAGAACTTAATACAACAGAAAACGTATAAAATTGAGGTGATTTAGTAAGTCCAAAGAATATTCTTTGAAAAGATTTAAAAGACACACTTTGATTAAGGAAAACATAAACATATGTAAAGAATATACAGAAAGAATCAGGACAATGTTATAGCAGAGAATATATGAAATGCCAGTAAATTTGAACATTTCTGTAAAGGGGACCATTTCCTAGCTCCTAAAGTTGACCAAAACTGACACAAGAGGAAATCATTGAAGGTCATCATGTCTGCCCTTGGCATTCTTGGAACGCCCTGGCCTCAGAATGCAGCATCGGTAGTCCATGGTAACCTGCGGAGAGGGGGTGGGGCTGAAGGAGGTTGGAACACTGCCCTCACTGAGGGAGTGGGTGTGGCCATCTCTGCTGTGACTGAACAAAGGACAGGGGAGCAGGGGGCCCAGGGCAGGGCCCTCAGAGCCCGGCAGGACCACGGGAGTGTCACATGCATTTGGCCCAGGCCAAAGGGCGCCTTCTTTGTCTGCACAGCTTCCCAAACACTCACATTTCCACTCAGGCCGCCCTCTTTGTTGAAGTGTGTGTGGAACGTGTCCTCGCAGTACACCTCGCTGCACAGCTAACCATAGGCCTGGGCATCGTACCTTCCTGCCAGGTGACCGAAGTTCGCAGGCAGATGGGTCACTGGGACCAACGCGGAGAGGTTCCTGCCCTGACCACAGGTCGACCACAGCTGCTGCCCCAGATCGGGGGTTGCAAAGCAGCGCTGTCTGAATCCCCTGCCTCTAGAGGGAGTATTGGACCAACACTTCTAAAAAATGGGGTCCTTGCGGGCAACTCATCGGAGGGACACAAAAAAATCTTTGCCGACTTTCTCCTGAAGCTTACGAGCGTTCACACTTAAGCCTGATACAATGTCAGCTGTTTAGCTAAACATGAGCTCATGATCTAAATTTACACAATAATGAAGAAATCAGCTACAAGTGGAGACAATCAGCAAAAACAATCAATATGAGAATTAGTTTCCCAAGGCCATCCATCAGATGTTGGAATAATCAGGTGCAAGGCAGAAAATATACATAAAACTGGAACTGAAACAAGGAACAAGGATCTTTACTAAGACTGGTAGGATCTCTAAAACATTTGTAAAGTACATGTCATTGATAAAGCTAAATACTCAAAGGTTGTGTAATACAACAGATTAATCATTGAGAAGAGTGAAATTATGCTGTTTTGAAAACTATGGCAGGTCAGATTTTCTGCCTAATGATATAAGAAGATTTCTCTCAAAAATACACATTATTTCAAAGACTTATTGGCTGTGAAATAAGTGAAGGGTATTTCAAATGGCTTGTCTGCAAAGAAAGGTGAGATGTAGGGAATCACAGAAAGTCGAGGGGAAAATATGTCAATATATACATTGCTATATGGTGAACTAAGCCTTAGGCCAGCAACAATGGAGAGGACCTGACCCTTAGAAACTTACAAGTAAGCTGGAATCTTCAAAAGTTCAAATCTTTATAAGTAAAAAGATTTATTAAAATGAATAACCAAGTGTTTTAATTGACATCAGATGATCAAAACAACAAACCCTGAGAACATAGAAAAAATATAAATAAAGATATGAGCAGAACTTAATACAACAGAAAACGTGTAAAATTGAGGTGATTTAGTAAGTCCAAAGAATATTCTTTGAAAAGATTTAAAAGACACACTTTGATTAAGGAAAACATAAACATATGTAAAGAATATACAGAAAGAATCAGGACAATGTTATAGCAGAGAATATATGAAATGCCAGTAAATTTGAACATTTCTGTAAAGGGGACCATTTCCTAGCTCCTAAAGTTGACCAAAACTGACACAAGAGGAAATCATTGAAGGTCATCATGTCTGCCCTTGGCATTCTTGGAACGCCCTGGCCTCAGAATGCAGCATCGGTAGTCCATGGTAACCTGCGGAGAGGGGGTGGGGCTGAAGGAGGTTGGAACACTGCCCTCACTGAGGGAGTGGGTGTGGCCATCTCTGCTGTGACTGAACAAAGGGCAGGGGAGCAGGGGGCCCAGGGCAGGGCCCTCAGAGCCCGGCAGGACCAGGGGAGTGTCACAAGCATTTGGCCCAGGCCAAAGGGCGCCTTCTTTGTCTGCACAGCTTCCCAAACACTCACATTTCCACTCAGGCCGCCCTCTTTGTTGAAGTGTGTGTGGAACGTGTCCTCGCAGTACACCTCGCTGCACAGCTAACCATAGGACTGGGCATCGTACCTTCCTGCCAGGTGACCGAAGTTCGCAGGCAGATGGGTCACTGGGACCAACGCGGAGAGGCTCCTGCCCTGACCACAGGTCGACCACAGCCGCTGCCCCAGATCGGGGGTTGCAAAGCAGCCCTGTCTGAATCCCCTGCCTCTAGAGGGAGTATTGGACCAACACTTCTAAAAAATGGGGTCCTTGCGGGCAACTCATCGGAGGGACACAAAAAAATCTTTGCCGACTTTCTCCTGAAGCTTACGAGCGTTCACACTTAAGCCTTTTACAATGTCAGCTGTTTAGCTAAACATGAGCTCATGATCTAAATTTACACAATAATGAAGAAATCAGCTACAAGGGGAGACAATCAGCAAAAACAATCAATATGAGAATTAGTTTCCCAAGGCCACCCATCAGATGTTGGAATAATCAGGTGCAAGGCAGAATATATACATAAAACTGGAACTGGAACAAGGAACAAGGATGTTTTCAAAGACTGGTAGGATCTCTAAAACATTTGTAAAGTACATGTCATTGATAAAGCTAAATACTCAAAGGTTGTGTAATACAACAGATTAATCATTGAGAAGAGTGAAATTATGCTGTTTTGAAAACTATGGCAGGTCAGATTTTCTGCCTAATGATATAAGAAGATTTCTCTCAAAAATACACATTATTTCAAAGACTTATTGGCTGTGAAATAAGTGAAGGGTATTTCAAATGGCTTGTCTGCAAAGAAAGGTGAGATGTAGGGAATCACAGAAAGTCGAGGGGAAAATATGTCAATATATACATTGCTATATGGTGAACTAAGCCTTAGGCCAGCAACAATGGAGAGGACCTGACCCTTAGAAACTTACAAGTAAGCTGGAATCTTCAAAAGTTCAAATCTTTCTAAGTAAAAAGATTTATTAAAATGAATAACCAAGTGTTTTAATTGACATCAGATGATCAAAACAACAAACCCTGAGAACATAGAAAAAATATAAATAAAGATATGAGCAGAACTGAATACAACAGAAAACGTATAAAATTGAGGTGATTTAGTAAGTCCAAAGAATATTCTTTGAAAAGATTTAAAAGACACACTTTGATTAAGGAAAACAAAAACATAAGTAAAGAATATACAGAAAGAATCAGGACAATGTTATAGCAGAGAATATATGAAATGCCAGTAAATTTGAACATTTCTGTAAAGGGGACCATTTCCTAGCTCCTAAAGTTGACCAAAACTGACACAAGAGGAAATCATTGAAGGTCATCATGTCTGCCCTTGGCATTCTCGTAACGCCCTGGCCTCAGAATGCAGCATCGGTAGTCCATGGTAACCTGCGGAGAGGGGGCGGGGCTGAAGGAGGTTGGAACACTGCCCTCACTGAGGGAGTGGGTGTGGCCATCTCTGCTGTGACTGAACAAAGGGCAGGGGAGCAGGGGGCCCAGGGCAGGGCCCTCAGAGGCCGGCAGGCCCAGGGGTGTGTCACAAGCATTTGGCCCAGGCCAAAGGGCACCTTCTTTGTCCACACAGCTTCCCAAACACTCACCTTTCCACTCAGGCCGCCCTCTTTGTTGAAGTGTGTGTGGAACGTGTCCTCGCAGTACACCTCGCTGCACAGCTAACCATAGGACTGGGCATCGTACCTTCCTGCCAGGTGACCGAAGTTCGCAGGCAGATGGGTCCCTGGGACCAACGCGGAGAGGCTCCTGCCCTGACCACAGGTCGACCACAGCCGCTGCCCCCGATCGGGGGCCGCAAAGCAGCCCTGTCTGAATCCCCTGTCTCTAGAGGGAGTATTGGACCAACACTTCTAAAAAATGGGGTCCTTGCGGGCAACTCATCGGAGGGACACAAAAAAATCTTTGCCGACTTTCTCCTGGAGCTTACGAGCGTTCACACTTAAGCCTGATACAATGTCAGCTGTTTAGCTAAATATGAGCTCATGATCTAAATTTACACAATAATGAAGAAATCAGCTACAAGTGGAGACAATCAGCAAAAACAATCACTATGAGAATTAGTTTCCCAAGGCCATCCATCAGATGTTGGAATAATCAGGTGCAAGGCAGAAAATATACATAAAACTGGAACTGAAACAAGGAACAAGGATGTTTACTAAGACTGGTAGGATCTCTAAAACATTTGTAAAGTACATGTCATTGATAAAGCTAAATACTCAAAGGTTGTGTAATACAACAGATTAATCATTGAGAAGAGTGAAATTATGCTGTTTTGAAAACTATGGCAGGTCAGATTTTCTGCCTAATGATATAAGAAGATTTCTCTCAAAAATACACATTATTTCAAAGACTTAATGGCTGTGAAATAAGTTAAGGGTATTTCAAATGGCTTGTCTGCAAAGAAAGGTGAGATGTAGGGAATCACAGAAAGTCGAGGGGAAAATATGTCAATATATACATTGCTATATGGTGAACTAAGCCTTAGGCCAGCAACAATGGAGAGGACCTGACCCTTAGAAACTTACAAGTAAGCTGGAATCTTCAAAAGTTCAAATCTTTCTAAGTAAAAAGGTTTATTAAAATGAATAACCAAGTGTTTTAATTGACATCAGATGATCAAAACAACAAACCCTGAGAACATAGAAAAAATATAAATAAAGATATGAGCAGAACTTAATACAACAGAAAACGTATAAAATTGAGGTGATTTAGTAAGTCCAAAGAATATTCTTTGAAAAGATTTAAAAGACACACTTTGATTAAGGAAAACATAAACATATGTAAAGAATATACAGAAAGAATCAGGACAAGGTTATAGCAGAGAATATATGAAATGCCAGTAAATTTGAACATTTCTGTAAAGGGGACCATTTCCTAGCTCCTAAAGTTGACCAAAACTGACACAAGAGGAAATCATTGAAGGTCATCATGTCTGCCCTTGGAATTCTTGGAACGCCCTGGCCTCAGAATGCAGCATCGGTAGTCCATGGTAACCTGCGGAGAGGGGGTGGGGCTGAAGGAGGTTGGAACACTGCCCTCACTGAGGGAGTGGGTGTGGCCATCTCTGCTGTGACTGAACAAAGGGCAGGGGAGCAGGGGGCCCAGGGCAGGGCCCTCAGAGCCCGGCAGGACCAGGGGAGTGTCACAAGCATTTGGCCCAGGCCAAAGGGCGCCTTCTTTGTCTGCACAGCTTCCCAAACACTCACATTTCCACTCAGGCCGCCCTCTTTGTTGAAGTGTGTGTGGAACGTGTCCCCGCAGTACACCTCGCTGCACAGCTAACCATAGGACTGGGCATCGTACCTTCCTGCCAGGTGACCAAAGTTCGCAGGCAGATGGGTCACTGGGACCAACGCGGAGAGGCTCCTGCCCTGACCACAGGTCGACCACAGCCGCTGCCCCAGATCGGGGGTTGCAAAGCAGCCCTGTCTGAATCCCCTGCCTCTAGAGGGAGTATTGGACCAACACTTCTAAAAAATGGGGTCCTTGCAGGCAACTCATCGGAGGGACACAAAAAAATCTTTGCCGACTTTCTCCTGAAGCTTACGAGCGTTCACACTTAAGCCTTTTACAATGTCAGCTGTTTAGCTAAACATGAGCTCATGATCTAAATTTACACAATAATGAAGAAATCAGCTACAAGGGGAGACAATCAGCAAAAACAATCAATATGAGAATTAGTTTCCCAAGGCCACCCATCAGATGTTGGAATAATCAGGTGCAAGGCAGAATATATACATAAAACTGGAACTGGAACAAGGAACAAGGATGTTTTCAAAGACTGGTAGGATCTCTAAAACATTTGTAAAGTACATGTCATTGATAAAGCTAAATACTCAAAGGTTGTGTAATACAACAGATTAATCATTGAGAAGAGTGAAATTATGCTGTTTTGAAAACTATGGCAGGTCAGATTTTCTGCCTAATGATATAAGAAGATTTCTCTCAAAAATACACATTATTTCAAAGACTTATTGGCTGTGAAATAAGTGAAGGGTATTTCAAATGGCTTGTCTGCAAAGAAAGGTGAGATGTAGGGAATCACAGAAAGTCGAGGGGAAAATATGTCAATATATACATTGCTATATGGTGAACTAAGCCTTAGGCCAGCAACAATGGAGAGGACCTGACCCTTAGAAACTTACAAGTAAGCTGGAATCTTCAAAAGTTCAAATCTTTATAAGTAAAAAGATTTATTAAAATGAATAACCAAGTGTTTTAATTGACATCAGATGATCAAAACAACAAACCCTGAGAACATAGAAAAAATATAAATAAAGATATGAGCAGAACTTAATACAACAGAAAACGTATAAAATTGAGGTGATTTAGTAAGTCCAAAGAATATTCTTTGAAAAGATTTAAAAGACACACTTTGATTAAGGAAAACAAAAACATAAGTAAAGAATATACAGAAAGAATCAGGACAATGTTATAGCAGAGAATATATGAAATGCCAGTAAATTTGAACATTTCTGTAAAGGGGACCATTTCCTAGCTCCTAAAGTTGACCAAAACTGACACAAGAGGAAATCATTGAAGGTCATCATGTCTGCCCTTGGCATTCTCGGAACGCCCTGGCCTCAGAATGCAGCATCGGTAGTCCATGGTAACCTGCGGAGAGGGGGCGGGGCTGAAGGAGGTTGGAACACTGCCCTCACTGAGGGAGTGGGTGTGGCCATCTCTGCTGTGACTGAACAAAGGGCAGGGGAGCAGGGGGCCCAGGGCAGGGCCCTCAGAGGCCAGCAGGCCCAGGGGTGTGTCACAAGCATTTGGCCCAGGCCAAAGGGCACCTTCTTTGTCCGCACAGCTTCCCAAACACTCACATTTCCACTCAGGCCGCCCTCTTTGTTGAAGTGTGTGTGGAACGTGTCCTCGCACTACACCTCGCTGCACAGCTAACCATAGGACTGTGCATCGTACCTTCCTGCCAGGTGACCGAAGTTCGCAGGCAGATGGGTCCCTGGGACCAACGCGGAGAGGCTCCTGCCCTGACCACAGGTCGACCACAGCCGCTGCCCCCGATCGGGGGCCGCAAAGCAGCCCTGTCTGAATCCCCTGCCTCTAGAGGGAGTATTGGACCAACACTTCTAAAAAATGGGGTCCTTGCGGGCAACTCATCGGAGGGACACAAATAAATCGTTGCCGACTTGCTCCTGGAGCTTACGAGCGTTCACACTTAAGCCTGATACAATGTCAGCGGTTTAGCTAAACATGAGCTCATGATCTAAATTTACACAATAATGAAGAAATCAGCTACAAGTGGAGACAATCAGCAAAAACAATCAATATGAGAATTAGTTTCCCAAGGCCATCCATCAGATGTTGGAATAATCAGGTGCAAGGCAGAAAATATACATAAAACTGGAACTGAAACAAGGAACAAGGATGTTTACTAAGACTTGTAGGATCTCTAAAACATTTGTAAATTACATGTCATTGATAAAGCTAAATACTCAAAGGTTGTGTAATACAACAGATTAATCATTGAGAAGAGTGAAATTATGCTGTTTTGAAAACTATGGCAGGTCAGATTTTCTGCCTAATGATATAAGAAGATTTCTCTCAAAAATACACATTATTTCAAAGACTTATTGGCTGTGAAATAAGTGAAGGGTATTTCAAATGGCTTGTCTGCAAAGAAAGGTGAGATGTAGGGAATCACAGAAAGTCGAGGGGAAAATATGTCAATATATACATTGCTATATGGTGAACTAAGCCTTAGGCCAGCAACAATGGAGAGGACCTGACCCTTAGAAACTTACAAGTAAGCTGGAATCTTCAAAAGTTCAAATCTTTATAAGTAAAAAGGTTTATTAAAATGAATAACCAAGTGTTTTAATTGACATCAGATGATCAAAACAACAAACCCTGAGAACATAGAAAAAATATAAATAAAGATATGAGCAGAACTTAATACAACAGAAAACGTATAAAATTGAGGTGATTTAGTAAGTCCAAAGAATATTCTTTGAAAAGATTTAAAAGACACACTTTGATTAAGGAAAACATAAACATATGTAAAGAATATACAGAAAGAATCAGGACAATGTTATAGCAGAGAATATATGAAATGCCAGTAAATTTGAACATTTCTGTAAAGGGGACCATTTCCTAGCTCCTAAAGTTGACCAAAACTGACACAAGAGGAAATCATTGAAGGTCATCATGTCTGCCCTTGGCATTCTTGGAACGCCCTGGCCTCAGAATGCAGCATCGGTAGTCCATGGTAACCTGCGGAGAGGGGGCGGGGCTGAAGGAGGTTGGAACACTGCCCTCACTGAGGGAGTGGGTGTGGCCTTCTCTGCTGTGACTGAACAAAGGGCAGGGGAGCAGGGGGCCCAGGTCAGGGCCCTCAGAGGCCAGCAGGCCCAGGGGTGTGTCACAAGCATTTGGCCCAGGCCAAAGGGCACCTTCTTTGTCCGCACAGCTTCCCAAACACTCACATTTCCACTCAGGCCGCCCTCTTTGTTGAAGTGTGTGTGGAACGTGTCCTCGCAGTACACCTCGCTGCACAGCTAACCATAGGACTGGGCATCGTACCTTCCTGCCAGGTGACCGAAGTTCGCAGGCAGATGGGTCACTGGGACCAACGCGGAGAGGCTCCTGCCCTGACCACAGGTCGACCACAGCCGCTGCCCCCGATCGGGGGCCGCAAAGCAGCCCTGTCTGAATCCCCTGTCTCTAGAGGGAGTATTGGACCAACACTTCTAAAAAATGGGGTCCTTGCGGGCAACTCATCGGAGGGACACAAAAAAATCTTTGCCGACTTTCTCCTGGAGCTTACGAGCGTTCACACTTAAGCCTGATACAATGTCAGCTGTTTAGCTAAATATGAGCTCATGATCTAAATTTACACAATAATGAAGAAATCAGCTACAAGTGGAGACAATCAGCAAAAACAATCACTATGAGAATTAGTTTCCCAAGGCCATCCATCAGATGTTGGAATAATCAGGTGCAAGGCAGAAAATATACATAAAACTGGAACTGAAACAAGGAACAAGGATGTTTACTAAGACTGGTAGGATCTCTAAAACATTTGTAAAGTACATGTCATTGATAAAGCTAAATACTCAAAGGTTGTGTAATACAACAGATTAATCATTGAGAAGAGTGAAATTATGCTGTTTTGAAAACTATGGCAGGTCAGATTTTCTGCCTAATGATATAAGAAGATTTCTCTCAAAAATACACATTATTTCAAAGACTTAATGGCTGTGAAATAAGTTAAGGGTATTTCAAATGGCTTGTCTGCAAAGAAAGGTGAGATGTAGGGAATCACAGAAAGTCGAGGGGAAAATATGTCAATATATACATTGCTATATGGTGAACTAAGCCTTAGGCCAGCAACAATGGAGAGGACCTGACCCTTAGAAACTTACAAGTAAGCTGGAATCTTCAAAAGTTCAAATCTTTCTAAGTAAAAAGGTTTATTAAAATGAATAACCAAGTGTTTTAATTGACATCAGATGATCAAAACAACAAACCCTGAGAACATAGAAAAAATATAAATAAAGATATGAGCAGAACTTAATACAACAGAAAACGTATAAAATTGAGGTGATTTAGTAAGTCCAAAGAATATTCTTTGAAAAGATTTAAAAGACACACTTTGATTAAGGAAAACATAAACATATGTAAAGAATATACAGAAAGAATCAGGACAAGGTTATAGCAGAGAATATATGAAATGCCAGTAAATTTGAACATTTCTGTAAAGGGGACCATTTCCTAGCTCCTAAAGTTGACCAAAACTGACACAAGAGGAAATCATTGAAGGTCATCATGTCTGCCCTTGGAATTCTTGGAACGCCCTGGCCTCAGAATGCAGCATCGGTAGTCCATGGTAACCTGCGGAGAGGGGGTGGGGCTGAAGGAGGTTGGAACACTGCCCTCACTGAGGGAGTGGGTGTGGCCATCTCTGCTGTGACTGAACAAAGGGCAGGGGAGCAGGGGGCCCAGGGCAGGGCCCTCAGAGCCCGGCAGGACCAGGGGAGTGTCACAAGCATTTGGCCCAGGCCAAAGGGCGCCTTCTTTGTCTGCACAGCTTCCCAAACACTCACATTTCCACTCAGGCCGCCCTCTTTGTTGAAGTGTGTGTGGAACGTGTCCCCGCAGTACACCTCGCTGCACAGCTAACCATAGGACTGGGCATCGTACCTTCCTGCCAGGTGACCAAAGTTCGCAGGCAGATGGGTCACTGGGACCAACGCGGAGAGGCTCCTGCCCTGACCACAGGTCGACCACAGCCGCTGCCCCAGATCGGGGGTTGCAAAGCAGCCCTGTCTGAATCCCCTGCCTCTAGAGGGAGTATTGGACCAACACTTCTAAAAAATGGGGTCCTTGCAGGCAACTCATCGGAGGGACACAAAAAAATCTTTGCCGACTTTCTCCTGAAGCTTACGAGCGTTCACACTTAAGCCTTTTACAATGTCAGCTGTTTAGCTAAACATGAGCTCATGATCTAAATTTACACAATAATGAAGAAATCAGCTACAAGGGGAGACAATCAGCAAAAACAATCAATATGAGAATTAGTTTCCCAAGGCCACCCATCAGATGTTGGAATAATCAGGTGCAAGGCAGAATATATACATAAAACTGGAACTGGAACAAGGAACAAGGATGTTTTCAAAGACTGGTAGGATCTCTAAAACATTTGTAAAGTACATGTCATTGATAAAGCTAAATACTCAAAGGTTGTGTAATACAACAGATTAATCATTGAGAAGAGTGAAATTATGCTGTTTTGAAAACTATGGCAGGTCAGATTTTCTGCCTAATGATATAAGAAGATTTCTCTCAAAAATACACATTATTTCAAAGACTTATTGGCTGTGAAATAAGTGAAGGGTATTTCAAATGGCTTCTCTGCAAAGAAAGGTGAGATGTAGGGAATCACAGAAAGTCGAGGGGAAAATATGTCAATATATACATTGCTATATGGTGAACTAAGCCTTAGGCCAGCAACAATGGAGAGGACCAGACCCTTAGAAACTTACAAGTAAGCTGGAATCTTCAAAAGTTCAAATCTTTATAAGTAAAAAGATTTATTAAAATGAATAACCAAGTGTTTTAATTGACATCAGATGATCAAAACAACAAACCCTGAGAACATAGAAAAAATATAAATAAAGATATGAGCAGAACTTAATACAACAGAAAACGTATAAAATTGAGGTGATTTAGTAAGTCCAAAGAATATTCTTTGAAAAGATTTAAAAGACACACTTTGATTAAGGAAAACATAAACATAAGTAAAGAATATACAGAAAGAATCAGGACAATGTTATAGCAGAGAATATATGAAATGCCAGTAAATTTGAACATTTCTGTAAAGGGGACCATTTCCTAGCTCCTAAAGTTGACCAAAACTGACACAAGAGGAAATCATTGAAGGTCATCATGTCTGCCCTTGGCATTCTCGGAACGCCCTGGCCTCAGAATGCAGCATCGGTAGTCCATGGTAACCTGCGGAGAGGGGGCGGGGCTGAAGGAGGTTGGAACACTGCCCTCACTGAGGGAGTGGGTGTGGCCATCTCTGCTGTGACTGAACAAAGGGCAGGGGAGCAGGGGGCCCAGGGCAGGGCCCTCAGAGGCCAGCAGGCCCAGGGGTGTGTCACAAGCATTTGGCCCAGGCCAAAGGGCACCTTCTTTGTCCGCACAGCTTCCCAAACACTCACATTTCCACTCAGGCCGCCCTCTTTGTTGAAGTGTGTGTGGAACGTGTCCTCGCACTACACCTCGCTGCACAGCTAACCATAGGACTGTGCATCGTACCTTCCTGCCAGGTGACCGAAGTTCGCAGGCAGATGGGTCCCTGGGACCAACGCGGAGAGGCTCCTGCCCTGACCACAGGTCGACCACAGCCGCTGCCCCCGATCGGGGGCCGCAAAGCAGCCCTGTCTGAATCCCCTGCCTCTAGAGGGAGTATTGGACCAACACTTCTAAAAAATGGGGTCCTTGCGGGCAACTCATCGGAGGGACACAAATAAATCGTTGCCGACTTGCTCCTGGAGCTTACGAGCGTTCACACTTAAGCCTGATACAATGTCAGCGGTTTAGCTAAACATGAGCTCATGATCTAAATTTACACAATAATGAAGAAATCAGCTACAAGTGGAGACAATCAGCAAAAACAATCAATATGAGAATTAGTTTCCCAAGGCCATCCATCAGATGTTGGAATAATCAGGTGCAAGGCAGAAAATATACATAAAACTGGAACTGAAACAAGGAACAAGGATGTTTACTAAGACTTGTAGGATCTCTAAAACATTTGTAAAGTACATGTCATTGATAAAGCTAAATACTCAAAGGTTGTGTAATACAACAGATTAATCATTGAGAAGAGTGAAATTATGCTGTTTTGAAAACTATGGCAGGTCAGATTTTCTGCCTAATGATATAAGAAGATTTCTCTCAAAAATACACATTATTTCAAAGACTTATTGGCTGTGAAATAAGTGAAGGGTATTTCAAATGGCTTGTCTGCAAAGAAAGGTGAGATGTAGGGAATCACAGAAAGTCGAGGGGAAAATATGTCAATATATACATTGCTATATGGTGAACTAAGCCTTAGGCCAGCAACAATGGAGAGGACCTGACCCTTAGAAACTTACAAGTAAGCTGGAATCTTCAAAAGTTCAAATCTTTATAAGTAAAAAGGTTTATTAAAATGAATAACCAAGTGTTTTAATTGACATCAGATGATCAAAACAACAAACCCTGAGAACATAGAAAAAATATAAATAAAGATATGAGCAGAACTTAATACAACAGAAAACGTATAAAATTGAGGTGATTTAGTAAGTCCAAAGAATATTCTTTGAAAAGATTTAAAAGACACACTTTGATTAAGGAAAACATAAACATATGTAAAGAATATACAGAAAGAATCAGGACAAGGTTATAGCAGAGAATATATGAAATGCCAGTAAATTTGAACATTTCTGTAAAGGGGACCATTTCCTAGCTCCTAAAGTTGACCAAAACTGACACAAGAGGAAATCATTGAAGGTCATCATGTCTGCCCTTGGCATTCTCGGAACGCCCTGGCCTCAGAATGCAGCATCGGTAGTCCATGGTAACCTGCGGAGAGGGGGCGGGGCTGAAGGAGGTTGGAACACTGCCCTCACTGAGGGAGTGGGTGTGGCCATCTCTGCTGTGACTGAACAAAGGGCAGGGGAGCAGGGGGCCCAGGTCAGGGCCCTCAGAGGCCAGCAGGCCCAGGGGTGTGTCACAAGCATTTGGCCCAGGCCAAAGGGCACCTTCTTTGTCCGCACAGCTTCCCAAACACTCACATTTCCACTCAGGCCGCCCTCTTTGTTGAAGTGTGTGTGGAACGTGTCCTCGCAGTACACCTCGCTGCACAGCTAACCATAGGACTGGGCATCGTACCTTCCTGCCAGGTGACCGAAGTTCGCAGGCAGATGGGTCACTGGGACCAACGCGGAGAGGCTCCTGCCCTGACCACAGGTCGACCACAGCCGCTGCCCCCGATCGGGGGCCGCAAAGCAGCCCTGTCTGAATCCCCTGCCTCTAGAGGGAGTATTGGACCAACACGTCTAAAAAATGGGGTCCTTGCGGGCAACTCATCGGAGGGACACAAATAAATCGTTGCCGACTTTCTCCTGGAGCTTACGAGCGTTCACACTTAAGCCTGATACAATGTCAGCGGTTTAGCTAAACATGAGCTCATGATCTAAATTTACACAATAATGAAGAAATCAGCTACAAGGGGAGACAATCAGCAAAAACAATCAATATGAGAATTAGTTTCCCAAGGCCATCCATCAGATGTTGGAATAATCAGGTGCAAGGCAGAAAATATACATAAAATTGGAACTGAAACAAGGAACAAGGATGTTTACTAAGACTGGTAGGATCTCTAAAACATTTGTAAAGTACATGTCATTGATAAAGCTAAATACTCAAAGGTTGTGTAATACAACAGATTAATCATTGAGAAGAGTGAAATTATGCTGTTTTGAAAACTATGGCAGGTCAGATTTTCTGCCTAATGATATAAGAAGATTTCTCTCAAAAATACACATTATTTCAAAGACTTATTGGCTGTGAAATAAGTGAAGGGTATTTCAAATGGCTTGTCTGCAAAGAAAGGTGAGATGTAGGGAATCACAGAAAGTCGAGGGGAAAATATGTCAATATATACATTGCTATATGGTGAACTAAGCCTTAGGCCAGCAACAATGGAGAGGACCTGACCCTTAGAAACTTACAAGTAAGCTGGAATCTTCAAAAGTTCAAATCTTTATAAGTAAAAAGATTTATTAAAATGAATAACCAAGTGTTTTAATTGACATCAGATGATCAAAACAACAAACCCTGAGAACATAGAAAAAATATAAATAAAGATATGAGCAGAACTTAATACAACAGAAAACGTATAAAATTGAGGTGATTTAGTAAGTCCAAAGAATATTCTTTGAAAAGATTTAAAAGACACACTTTGATTAAGGAAAACATAAACATATGTAAAGAATATACAGAAAGAATCAGGACAATGTTATAGCAGAGAATATATGAAATGCCAGTAAATTTGAACATTTCTGTAAAGGGGACCATTTCCTAGCTCCTAAAGTTGACCAAAACTGACACAAGAGGAAATCATTGAAGGTCATCATGTCTGCCCTTGGCATTCTTGGAACGCCCTGGCCTCAGAATGCATCATCGGTAGTCCATGGTAACCTGCGGAGAGGGGGTGGGGCTGAAGGAGGTTGGAACACTGCCCTCACTGAGGGAGTGGGTGTGGCCATCTCTGCTGTGACTGAACAAAGGGCAGGGGAGCAGGGGGCCCAGGGCAGGGCCCTCAGAGCCCGGCAGGACCAGGGGAGTGTCACAAGCATTTGGCCCAGGCCAAAGGGCGCCTTCTTTGTCTGCACAGCTTCCCAAACACTCACATTTCCACTCAGGCCGCCCTCTTTGTTGAAGTGTGTGTGGAACGTGTCCTCGCAGTACACCTCGCTGCACAGCTAACCATAGGACTGGGCATCGTACCTTCCTGCCAGGTGACCGAAGTTCGCAGGCAGATGGGTCACTGGGACCAACGCGGAGAGGCTCCTGCCCTGACCACAGGTCGACCACAGCCGCTGCCCCAGATCGGGGGTTGCAAAGCAGCCCTGTCTGAATCCCCTGCCTCTAGAGGGAGTATTGGACCAACACTTCTAAAAAATGGGGTCCTTGCGGGCAACTCATCGGAGGGACACAAAAAAATCTTTGCCGACTTTCTCCTGAAGCTTACGAGCGTTCACACTTAAGCCTTTTACAATGTCAGCTGTTTAGCTAAACATGAGCTCATGATCTAAATTTACACAATAATGAAGAAATCAGCTACAAGGGGAGACAATCAGCAAAAACAATCAATATGAGAATTAGTTTCCCAAGGCCACCCATCAGATGTTGGAATAATCAGGTGCAAGGCAGAATATATACATAAAACTGGAACTGGAACAAGGAACAAGGATGTTTTCAAAGACTGGTAGGATCTCTAAAACATTTGTAAAGTACATGTCATTGATAAAGCTAAATACTCAAAGGTTGTGTAATACAACAGATTAATCATTGAGAAGAGTGAAATTATGCTGTTTTGAAAACTATGGCAGGTCAGATTTTCTGCATAATGATATAAGAAGATTTCTCTCAAAAATACACATTATTTCAAAGACTTATTGGCTGTGAAATAAGTGAAGGGTATTTCAAATGGCTTGTCTGCAAAGAAAGGTGAGATGTAGGGAATCACAGAAAGTCGAGGGGAAAATATGTCAATATATACATTGCTATATGGTGAACTAAGCCTTAGGCCAGCAACAATGGAGAGGACCTGACCCTTAGAAACTTACAAGTAAGCTGGAATCTTCAAAAGTTCAAATCTTTCTAAGTAAAAAGATTTATTAAAATGAATAACCAAGTGTTTTAATTGACATCAGATGATCAAAACAACAAACCCTGAGAACATAGAAAAAATATAAATAAAGATATGAGCAGAACTGAATACAACAGAAAACGTATAAAATTGAGGTGATTTAGTAAGTCCAAAGAATATTCTTTGAAAAGATTTAAAAGACACACTTTGATTAAGGAAAACAAAAACATAAGTAAAGAATATACAGAAAGAATCAGGACAATGTTATAGCAGAGAATATATGAAATGCCAGTAAATTTGAACATTTCTGTAAAGGGGACCATTTCCTAGCTCCTAAAGTTGACCAAAACTGACACAAGAGGAAATCATTGAAGGTCATCATGTCTGCCCTTGGCATTCTCGGAACGCCCTGGCCTCAGAATGCAGCATCGGTAGTCCATGGTAACCTGCGGAGAGGGGGCGGGGCTGAAGGAGGTTGGAACACTGCCCTCACTGAGGGAGTGGGTGTGGCCATCTCTGCTGTGACTGAACAAAGGGCAGGGGAGCAGGGGGCCCAGGGCAGGGCCCTCAGAGGCCGGCAGGCCCAGGGGTGTGTCACAAGCATTTGGCCCAGGCCAAAGGGCACCTTCTTTGTCCGCACAGCTTCCCAAACACTCACCTTTCCACTCAGGCCGCCCTCTTTGTTGAAGTGTGTGTGGAACGTGTCCTCGCAGTACACCTCGCTGCACAGCTAACCATAGGACTGGGCATCGTACCTTCCTGCCAGGTGACCGAAGTTCGCAGGCAGATGGGTCCCTGGGACCAACGCGGAGAGGCTCCTGCCCTGACCACAGGTCGACCACAGCCGCTGCCCCCGATCGGGGGCCGCAAAGCAGCCCTGTCTGAATCCCCTGTCTCTAGAGGGAGTATTGGACCAACACTTCTAAAAAATGGGGTCCTTGCGGGCAACTCATCGGAGGGACACAAAAAAATCTTTGCCGACTTTCTCCTGGAGCTTACGAGCGTTCACACTTAAGCCTGATACAATGTCAGCTGTTTAGCTAAATATGAGCTCATGATCTAAATTTACACAATAATGAAGAAATCAGCTACAAGTGGAGACAATCAGCAAAAACAATCACTATGAGAATTAGTTTCCCAAGGCCATCCATCAGATGTTGGAATAATCAGGTGCAAGGCAGAAAATATACATAAAACTGGAACTGAAACAAGGAACAAGGATGTTTACTAAGACTGGTAGGATCTCTAAAACATTTGTAAAGTACATGTCATTGATAAAGCTAAATACTCAAAGGTTGTGTAATACAACAGATTAATCATGAGAAGAGTGAAATTATGCTGTTTTGAAAACTATGGCAGGTCAGATTTTCTGCCTAATGATATAAGAAGATTTCTCTCAAAAATACACATTATTTCAAAGACTTAATGGCTGTGAAATAAGTTAAGGGTATTTCAAATGGCTTGTCTGCAAAGAAAGGTGAGATGTAGGGAATCACAGAAAGTCGAGGGGAAAATATGTCAATATATACATTGCTATATGGTGAACTAAGCCTTAGGCCAGCAACAATGGAGAGGGCCTGACCCTTAGAAACTTACAAGTAAGCTGGAATCTTCAAAAGTTCAAATCTTTCTAAGTAAAAAGGTTTATTAAAATGAATAACCAAGTGTTTTAATTGACATCAGATGATCAAAACAACAAACCCTGAGAACATAGAAAAAATATAAATAAAGATATGAGCAGAACTTAATACAACAGAAAACGTATAAAATTGAGGTGATTTAGTAAGTCCAAAGAATATTCTTTGAAAAGATTTAAAAGACACACTTTGATTAAGGAAAACATAAACATATGTAAAGAATATACAGAAAGAATCAGGACAAGGTTATAGCAGAGAATATATGAAATGCCAGTAAATTTGAACATTTCTGTAAAGGGGACCATTTCCTAGCTCCTAAAGTTGACCAAAACTGACACAAGAGGAAATCATTGAAGGTCATCATGTCTGCCCTTGGAATTCTTGGAACGCCCTGGCCTCAGAATGCAGCATCGGTAGTCCATGGTAACCTGCGGAGAGGGGGTGGGGCTGAAGGAGGTTGGAACACTGCCCTCACTGAGGGAGTGGGTGTGGCCATCTCTGCTGTGACTGAACAAAGGGCAGGGGAGCAGGGGGCCCAGGGCATGGCCCTCAGAGCCCGGCAGGACCAGGGGAGTGTCACAAGCATTTGGCCCAGGCCAAAGGGCGCCTTCTTTGTCTGCACAGCTTCCCAAACACTCACATTTCCACTCAGGCCGCCCTCTTTGTTGAAGTGTGTGTGGAACGTGTCCCCGCAGTACACCTCGCTGCACAGCTAACCATAGGACTGGGCATCGTACCTTCCTGCCAGGTGACCGAAGTTCGCAGGCAGATGGGTCACTGGGACCAACGCGGAGAGGCTCCTGCCCTGACCACAGGTCGACCACAGCCGCTGCCCCAGATCGGGGGTTGCAAAGCAGCCCTGTCTGAATCCCCTGCCTCTAGAGGGAGTATTGGACCAACACTTCTAAAAAATGGGGTCCTTGCAGGCAACTCATCGGAGGGACACAAAAAAATCTTTGCCGACTTTCTCCTGAAGCTTACGAGCGTTCACACTTAAGCCTTTTACAATGTCAGCTGTTTAGCTAAACATGAGCTCATGATCTAAATTTACACAATAATGAAGAAATCAGCTACAAGGGGAGACAATCAGCAAAAACAATCAATATGAGAATTAGTTTCCCAAGGCCACCCATCAGATGTTGGAATAATCAGGTGCAAGGCAGAATATATACATAAAACTGGAACTGGAACAAGGAACAAGGATGTTTTCAAAGACTGGTAGGATCTCTAAAACATTTGTAAAGTACATGTCATTGATAAAGCTAAATACTCAAAGGTTGTGTAATACAACAGATTAATCATTGAGAAGAGTGAAATTATGCTGTTTTGAAAACTATGGCAGGTCAGATTTTCTGCCTAATGATATAAGAAGATTTCTCTCAAAAATACACATTATTTCAAAGACTTATTGGCTGTGAAATAAGTGAAGGGTATTTCAAATGGCTTGTCTGCAAAGAAAGGTGAGATGTAGGGAATCACAGAAAGTCGAGGGGAAAATATGTCAATATATACATTGCTATATGGTGAACTAAGCCTTAGGCCAGCAACAATGGAGAGGACCTGACCCTTAGAAACTTACAAGTAAGCTGGAATCTTCAAAAGTTCAAATCTTTATAAGTAAAAAGATTTATTAAAATGAATAACCAAGTGTTTTAATTGACATCAGATGATCAAAACAACAAACCCTGAGAACATAGAAAAAATATAAATAAAGATATGAGCAGAACTGAATACAACAGAAAACGTATAAAATTGAGGTGATTTAGTAAGTCCAAAGAATATTCTTTGAAAAGATTTAAAAGACACACTTTGATTAAGGAAAACAAAAACATAAGTAAAGAATATACAGAAAGAATCAGGACAATGTTATAGCAGAGAATATATGAAATGCCAGTAAATTTGAACATTTCTGTAAAGGGGACCATTTCCTAGCTCCTAAAGTTGACCAAAACTGACACAAGAGGAAATCATTGAAGGTCATCATGTCTGCCCTTGGCATTCTCGGAACGCCCTGGCCTCAGAATGCAGCATCGGTAGTCCATGGTAACCTGCGGAGAGGGGGCGGGGCTGAAGGAGGTTGGAACACTGCCCTCACTGAGGGAGTGGGTGTGGCCATCTCTGCTGTGACTGAACAAAGGGCAGGGGAGCAGGGGGCCCAGGGCAGGGCCCTCAGAGGCCGGCAGGCCCAGGGGTGTGTCACAAGCATTTGGCCCAGGCCAAAGGGCACCTTCTTTGTCCGCACAGCTTCCCAAACACTCACCTTTCCACTCAGGCCGCCCTCTTTGTTGAAGTGTGTGTGGAACGTGTCCTCGCAGTACACCTCGCTGCACAGCTAACCATAGGACTGGGCATCGTACCTTCCTGCCAGGTGACCGAAGTTCGCAGGCAGATGGGTCCCTGGGACCAACGCGGAGAGGCTCCTGCCCTGACCACAGGTCGACCACAGCCGCTGCCCCCGATCGGGGGCCGCAAAGCAGCCCTGTCTGAATCCCCTGTCTCTAGAGGGAGTATTGGACCAACACTTCTAAAAAATGGGGTCCTTGCGGGCAACTCATCGGAGGGACACAAAAAAATCTTTGCCGACTTTCTCCTGGAGCTTACGAGCGTTCACACTTAAGCCTGATACAATGTCAGCTGTTTAGCTAAATATGAGCTCATGATCTAAATTTACACAATAATGAAGAAATCAGCTACAAGTGGAGACAATCAGCAAAAACAATCACTATGAGAATTAGTTTCCCAAGGCCATCCATCAGATGTTGGAATAATCAGGTGCAAGGCAGAAAATATACATAAAACTGGAACTGAAACAAGGAACAAGGATGTTTACTAAGACTGGTAGGATCTCTAAAACATTTGTAAAGTACATGTCATTGATAAAGCTAAATACTCAAAGGTTGTGTAATACAACAGATTAATCATGAGAAGAGTGAAATTATGCTGTTTTGAAAACTATGGCAGGTCAGATTTTCTGCCTAATGATATAAGAAGATTTCTCTCAAAAATACACATTATTTCAAAGACTTAATGGCTGTGAAATAAGTTAAGGGTATTTCAAATGGCTTGTCTGCAAAGAAAGGTGAGATGTAGGGAATCACAGAAAGTCGAGGGGAAAATATGTCAATATATACATTGCTATATGGTGAACTAAGCCTTAGGCCAGCAACAATGGAGAGGGCCTGACCCTTAGAAACTTACAAGTAAGCTGGAATCTTCAAAAGTTCAAATCTTTCTAAGTAAAAAGGTTTATTAAAATGAATAACCAAGTGTTTTAATTGACATCAGATGATCAAAACAACAAACCCTGAGAACATAGAAAAAATATAAATAAAGATATGAGCAGAACTTAATACAACAGAAAACGTATAAAATTGAGGTGATTTAGTAAGTCCAAAGAATATTCTTTGAAAAGATTTAAAAGACACACTTTGATTAAGGAAAACATAAACATATGTAAAGAATATACAGAAAGAATCAGGACAAGGTTATAGCAGAGAATATATGAAATGCCAGTAAATTTGAACATTTCTGTAAAGGGGACCATTTCCTAGCTCCTAAAGTTGACCAAAACTGACACAAGAGGAAATCATTGAAGGTCATCATGTCTGCCCTTGGAATTCTTGGAACGCCCTGGCCTCAGAATGCAGCATCGGTAGTCCATGGTAACCTGCGGAGAGGGGGTGGGGCTGAAGGAGGTTGGAACACTGCCCTCACTGAGGGAGTGGGTGTGGCCATCTCTGCTGTGACTGAACAAAGGGCAGGGGAGCAGGGGGCCCAGGGCATGGCCCTCAGAGCCCGGCAGGACCAGGGGAGTGTCACAAGCATTTGGCCCAGGCCAAAGGGCGCCTTCTTTGTCTGCACAGCTTCCCAAACACTCACATTTCCACTCAGGCCGCCCTCTTTGTTGAAGTGTGTGTGGAACGTGTCCCCGCAGTACACCTCGCTGCACAGCTAACCATAGGACTGGGCATCGTACCTTCCTGCCAGGTGACCGAAGTTCGCAGGCAGATGGGTCACTGGGACCAACGCGGAGAGGCTCCTGCCCTGACCACAGGTCGACCACAGCCGCTGCCCCAGATCGGGGGTTGCAAAGCAGCCCTGTCTGAATCCCCTGCCTCTAGAGGGAGTATTGGACCAACACTTCTAAAAAATGGGGTCCTTGCAGGCAACTCATCGGAGGGACACAAAAAAATCTTTGCCGACTTTCTCCTGAAGCTTACGAGCGTTCACACTTAAGCCTTTTACAATGTCAGCTGTTTAGCTAAACATGAGCTCATGATCTAAATTTACACAATAATGAAGAAATCAGCTACAAGGGGAGACAATCAGCAAAAACAATCAATATGAGAATTAGTTTCCCAAGGCCACCCATCAGATGTTGGAATAATCAGGTGCAAGGCAGAATATATACATAAAACTGGAACTGGAACAAGGAACAAGGATGTTTTCAAAGACTGGTAGGATCTCTAAAACATTTGTAAAGTACATGTCATTGATAAAGCTAAATACTCAAAGGTTGTGTAATACAACAGATTAATCATTGAGAAGAGTGAAATTATGCTGTTTTGAAAACTATGGCAGGTCAGATTTTCTGCCTAATGATATAAGAAGATTTCTCTCAAAAATACACATTATTTCAAAGACTTATTGGCTGTGAAATAAGTGAAGGGTATTTCAAATGGCTTGTCTGCAAAGAAAGGTGAGATGTAGGGAATCACAGAAAGTCGAGGGGAAAATATGTCAATATATACATTGCTATATGGTGAACTAAGCCTTAGGCCAGCAACAATGGAGAGGACCTGACCCTTAGAAACTTACAAGTAAGCTGGAATCTTCAAAAGTTCAAATCTTTATAAGTAAAAAGATTTATTAAAATGAATAACCAAGTGTTTTAATTGACATCAGATGATCAAAACAACAAACCCTGAGAACATAGAAAAAATATAAATAAAGATATGAGCAGAACTTAATACAACAGAAAACGTATAAAATTGAGGTGATTTAGTAAGTCCAAAGAATATTCTTTGAAAAGATTTAAAAGACACACTTTGATTAAGGAAAACAAAAACATAAGTAAAGAATATACAGAAAGAATCAGGACAATGTTATAGCAGAGAATATATGAAATGCCAGTAAATTTGAACATTTCTGTAAAGGGGACCATTTCCTAGCTCCTAAAGTTGACCAAAACTGACACAAGAGGAAATCATTGAAGGTCATCATGTCTGCCCTTGGCATTCTCGGAACGCCCTGGCCTCAGAATGCAGCATCGGTAGTCCATGGTAACCTGCGGAGAGGGGGCGGGGCTGAAGGAGGTTGGAACACTGCCCTCACTGAGGGAGTGGGTGTGGCCATCTCTGCTGTGACTGAACAAAGGGCAGGGGAGCAGGGGGCCCAGGGCAGGGCCCTCAGAGGCCAGCAGGCCCAGGGGTGTGTCACAAGCATTTGGCCCAGGCCAAAGGGCACCTTCTTTGTCCGCACAGCTTCCCAAACACTCACATTTCCACTCAGGCCGCCCTCTTTGTTGAAGTGTGTGTGGAACGTGTCCTCGCACTACACCTCGCTGCACAGCTAACCATAGGACTGTGCATCGTACCTTCCTGCCAGGTGACCGAAGTTCGCAGGCAGATGGGTCCCTGGGACCAACGCGGAGAGGCTCCTGCCCTGACCACAGGTCGACCACAGCCCCTGCCCCCGATCGGGGGCCGCAAAGCTGCCCTGTCTGAATCCCCTGCCTCTAGAGGGAGTATTGGACCAACACTTCTAAAAAATGGGGTCCTTGCGGGCAACTCATCGGAGGGACACAAATAAATCGTTGCCGACTTTCTCCTGGAGCTTACGAGCGTTCACACTTAAGCCTGATACAATGTCAGCGGTTTAGCTAAACATGAGCTCATGATCTAAATTTACACAATAATGAAGAAATCAGCTACAAGTGGAGACAATCAGCAAAAACAATCAATATGAGAATTAGTTTCCCAAGGCCATCCATCAGATGTTGGAATAATCAGGTGCAAGGCAGAAAATATACATAAAACTGGAACTGAAACAAGGAACAAGGATGTTTACTAAGACTGGTAGGATCTCTAAAACATTTGTAAAGTACATGTCATTGATAAAGCTAAATACTCAAAGGTTGTGTAATACAACAGATTAATCATTGAGAAGAGTGAAATTATGCTGTTTTGAAAACTATGGCAGGTCAGATTTTCTGCCTAATGATATAAGAAGATTTCTCTCAAAAATACACATTATTTCAAAGACTTATTGGCTGTGAAATAAGTTAAGGGTATTTCAAATGGCTTGTCTGCAAAGAAAGGTGAGATGTAGGGAATCACAGAAAGTCGAGGGGAAAATATGTCAATATATACATTGCTATATGGTGAACTAAGCCTTAGGCCAGCAACAATGGAGAGGACCTGACCCTTAGAAACTTACAAGTAAGCTGGAATCTTCAAAAGTTCAAATCTTTCTAAGTAAAAAGGTTTATTAAAATGAATAACCAAGTGTTTTAATTGACATCAGATGATCAAAACAACAAACCCTGAGAACATAGAAAAAATATAAATAAAGATATGAGCAGAACTTAATACAACAGAAAACGTATAAAATTGAGGTGATTTAGTAAGTCCAAAGAATATTCTTTGAAAAGATTTAAAAGACACACTTTGATTAAGGAAAACATAAACATATGTAAAGAATATACAGAAAGAATCAGGACAATGTTATAGCAGAGAATATATGAAATGCCAGTAAATTTGAACATTTCTGTAAAGGGGACCATTTCCTAGCTCCTAAAGTTGACCAAAACTGACACAAGAGGAAATCATTGAAGGTCATCATGTCTGCCCTTGGCATTCTTGGAACGCCCTGGCCTCAGAATGCAGCATCGGTAGTCCATGGTAACCTGCGGAGAGGGGGTGGGGCTGAAGGAGGTTGGAACACTGCCCTCACTGAGGGAGTGGGTGTGGCCATCTCTGCTGTGACTGAACAAAGGGCAGGGGAGCAGGGGGCCCAGGGCAGGGCCCTCAGAGCCCGGCAGGACCAGGGGAGTGTCACAAGCATTTGGCCCAGGCCAAAGGGCGCCTTCTTTTTCTGCACAGCTTCCCAAACACTCACATTTCCACTCAGGCCGCCCTCTTTGTTGAAGTGTGTGTGGAACGTGTCCTCGCAGTACACCTCGCTGCACAGCTAACCATAGGACTGGGCATCGTACCTTCCTGCCAGGTGACCGAAGTTCGCAGGCAGATGGGTCACTGGGACCAACGCGGAGAGGCTCCTGCCCTGACCACAGGTCGACCACAGCCGCTGCCCCAGATCGGGGGTTGCAAAGCAGCCCTGTCTGAATCCCCTGCCTCTAGAGGGAGTATTGGACCAACACTTCTAAAAAATGGGGTCCTTGCGGGCAACTCATCGGAGGGACACAAAAAAATCTTTGCCGACTTTCTCCTGAAGCTTACGAGCGTTCACACTTAAGCCTTTTACAATGTCAGCTGTTTAGCTAAACATGAGCTCATGATCTAAATTTACACAATAATGAAGAAATCAGCTACAAGGGGAGACAATCAGCAAAAACAATCAATATGAGAATTAGTTTCCCAAGGCCACCCATCAGATGTTGGAATAATCAGGTGCAAGGCAGAATATATACATAAAACTGGAACTGGAACAAGGAACAAGGATGTTTTCAAAGACTGGTAGGATCTCTAAAACATTTGTAAAGTACATGTCATTGATAAAGCTAAATACTCAAAGGTTGTGTAATACAACAGATTAATCATTGAGAAGAGTGAAATTATGCTGTTTTGAAAACTATGGCAGGTCAGATTTTCTGCCTAATGATATAAGAAGATTTCTCTCAAAAATACACATTATTTCAAAGACTTATTGGCTGTGAAATAAGTGAAGGGTATTTCAAATGGCTTGTCTGCAAAGAAAGGTGAGATGTAGGGAATCACAGAAAGTCGAGGGGAAAATATGTCAATATATACATTGCTATATGTTGAACTAAGCCTTAGGCCAGCAACAATGGAGAGGACCTGACCTTAGAAACTTACAAGTAAGCTGGAATCTTCAAAAGTTCAAATCTTTATAAGTAAAAAGATTTATTAAAATGAATAACCAAGTGTTTTAATTGACATCAGATGATCAAAACAACAAACCCTGAGAACATAGAAAAAATATAAATAAAGATATGAGCAGAACTTAATACAACAGAAAACGTATAAAATTGAGGTGATTTAGTAAGTCCAAAGAATATTCTTTGAAAAGATTTAAAAGACACACTTTGATTAAGGAAAACAAAAACATAAGTAAAGAATATACAGAAAGAATCAGGACAATGTTATAGCAGAGAATATATGAAATGCCAGTAAATTTGAACATTTCTGTAAAGGGGACCATTTCCTAGCTCCTAAAGTTGACCAAAACTGACACAAGAGGAAATCATTGAAGGTCATCATGTCTGCCCTTGGCATTCTCGGAACGCCCTGGCCTCAGAATGCAGCATCGGTAGTCCATGGTAACCTGCGGAGAGGGGGCGGGGCTGAAGGAGGTTGGAACACTGCCCTCACTGAGGGAGTGGGTGTGGCCATCTCTGCTGTGACGGAACAAAGGGCAGGGGAGCAGGGGGCCCACGGCAGGGCCCTCAGAGGCCAGCAGGCCCAGGGGTGTGTCACAAGCATTTGGCCCAGGCCAAAGGGCACCTTCTTTGTCCGCACAGCTTCCCAAACACTCACATTTCCACTCAGGCCGCCCTCTTTGTTGAAGTGTGTGTGGAACGTGTCCTCGCAGTACACCTCGCTGCACAGCTAACCATAGGACTGGGCATCGTACCTTCCTGCAGGTGACCGAAGTTCGCAGGCAGATGGGTCACTGGGACCAACGCGGAGAGGCTCCTGCCCTGACCACAGGTCGACCACAGCCGCTGCCCCCGATCGGGGGCCGCAAAGCAGCCCTGTCTGAATCCCCTGCCTCTAGAGGGAGTATTGGACCAACACGTCTAAAAAATGGGGTCCTTGCGGGCAACTCATCGGAGGGACACAAATAAATCGTTGCCGACTTTCTCCTGGAGCTTACGAGCGTTCACACTTAAGCCTGATACAATGTCAGCGGTTTAGCTAAACATGAGCTCATGATCTAAATTTACACAATAATGAAGAAATCAGCTACAAGGGGAGACAATCAGCAAAAACAATCAATATGAGAATTAGTTTCCCAAGGCCATCCATCAGATGTTGGAATAATCAGGTGCAAGGCAGAAAATATACATAAAACTAGAACTGAAACAAGCAACAAGGATGTTTTCAAAGACTGGTAGGATCTCTAAAACATTTGTAAAGTACATGTCATTGATAAAGCTAAATACTCAAAGGTTGTGTAATACAACAGATTAATCATTGAGAAGAGTGAAATTATGCTGTTTTGAAAACTATGGCAGGTCAGATTTTCTGCCTAATGATATAAGAAGATTTCTCTCAAAAATACACATTATTTCAAAGGCTTATTGGCTGTGAAATAAGTGAAGGGTATTTCAAATGGCTTGTCTGCAAAGAAAGGTGAGATGTAGGGAATCACAGAAAGTCGAGGGGAAAATATGTCAATATATACATTGCTATATGGTGAACTAAGCCTTAGGCCAGCAACAATGGAGAGGACCTGACCCTTAGAAACTTACAAGTAAGCTGGAATCTTCAAAAGTTCAAATCTTTATAAGTAAAAAGATTTATTAAAATGAATAACCAAGTGTTTTAATTGACATCAGATGATCAAAACAACAAACCCTGAGAACATAGAAAAAATATAAATAAAGATATGAGCAGAACTTAATACAACAGAAAACGTATAAAATTGAGGTGATTTAGTAAGTCCAAAGAATATTCTTTGAAAAGATTTAAAAGACACACTTTGATTAAGGAAAACATAAACATATGTAAAGAATATACAGAAAGAATCAGGACAATGTTATAGCAGAGAATATATGAAATGCCAGTAAATTTGAACATTTCTGTAAAGGGGACCATTTCCTAGCTCCTAAAGTTGACCAAAACTGACACAAGAGGAAATCATTGAAGGTCATCATGTCTGCCCTTGGCATTCTTGGAACGCCCTGGCCTCAGAATGCATCATCGGTAGTCCATGGTAACCTGCGGAGAGGGGGTGGGGCTGAAGGAGGTTGGAACACTGCCCTCACTGAGGGAGTGGGTGTGGCCATCTCTGCTGTGACTGAACAAAGGGCAGGGGAGCAGGGGGCCCAGGGCAGGGCCCTCAGAGCCCGGCAGGACCAGGGGAGTGTCACAAGCATTTGGCCCAGGCCAAAGGGCGCCTTCTTTGTCTGCACAGCTTCCCAAACACTCACATTTCCACTCAGGCCGCCCTCTTTGTTGAAGTGTGTGTGGAACGTGTCCTCGCAGTACACCTCGCTGCACAGCTAACCATAGGACTGGGCATCGTACCTTCCTGCCAGGTGACCGAAGTTCGCAGGCAGATGGGTCACTGGGACCAACGCGGAGAGGCTCCTGCCCTGACCACAGGTCGACCACAGCCGCTGCCCCAGATCGGGGGTTGCAAAGCAGCCCTGTCTGAATCCCCTGCCTCTAGAGGGAGTATTGGACCAACACTTCTAAAAAATGGGGTCCTTGCGGGCAACTCATCGGAGGGACACAAAAAAATCTTTGCCGACTTTCTCCTGAAGCTTACGAGCGTTCACACTTAAGCCTTTTACAATGTCAGCTGTTTAGCTAAACATGAGCTCATGATCTAAATTTACACAATAATGAAGAAATCAGCTACAAGGGGAGACAATCAGCAAAAACAATCAATATGAGAATTAGTTTCCCAAGGCCACCCATCAGATGTTGGAATAATCAGGTGCAAGGCAGAATATATACATAAAACTGGAACTGGAACAAGGAACAAGGATGTTTTCAAAGACTGGTAGGATCTCTAAAACATTTGTAAAGTACATGTCATTGATAAAGCTAAATACTCAAAGGTTGTGTAATACAACAGATTAATCATTGAGAAGAGTGAAATTATGCTGTTTTGAAAACTATGGCAGGTCAGATTTTCTGCCTAATGATATAAGAAGATTTCTCTCAAAAATACACATTATTTCAAAGACTTATTGGCTGTGAAATAAGTGAAGGGTATTTCAAATGGCTTGTCTGCAAAGAAAGGTGAGATGTAGGGAATCACAGAAAGTCGAGGGGAAAATATGTCAATATATACATTGCTATATGGTGAACTAAGCCTTAGGCCAGCAACAATGGAGAGGACCTGACCCTTAGAAACTTACAAGTAAGCTGGAATCTTCAAAAGTTCAAATCTTTATAAGTAAAAAGATTTATTAAAATGAATAACCAAGTGTTTTAATTGACATCAGATGATCAAAACAACAAACCCTGAGAACATAGAAAAAATATAAATAAAGATATGAGCAGAACTGAATACAACAGAAAACGTATAAAATTGAGGTGATTTAGTAAGTCCAAAGAATATTCTTTGAAAAGATTTAAAAGACACACTTTGATTAAGGAAAACAAAAACATAAGTAAAGAATATACAGAAAGAATCAGGACAATGTTATAGCAGAGAATATATGAAATGCCAGTAAATTTGAACATTTCTGTAAAGGGGACCATTTCCTAGCTCCTAAAGTTGACCAAAACTGACACAAGAGGAAATCATTGAAGGTCATCATGTCTGCCCTTGGCATTCTCGGAACGCCCTGGCCTCAGAATGCAGCATCGGTAGTCCATGGTAACCTGCGGAGAGGGGGCGGGGCTGAAGGAGGTTGGAACACTGCCCTCACTGAGGGAGTGGGTGTGGCCATCTCTGCTGTGACTGAACAAAGGGCAGGGGAGCAGGGGGCCCAGGGCAGGGCCCTCAGAGGCCGGCAGGCCCAGGGGTGTGTCACAAGCATTTGGCCCAGGCCAAAGGGCACCTTCTTTGTCCGCACAGCTTCCCAAACACTCACCTTTCCACTCAGGCCGCCCTCTTTGTTGAAGTGTGTGTGGAACGTGTCCTCGCAGTACACCTCGCTGCACAGCTAACCATAGGACTGGGCATCGTACCTTCCTGCCAGGTGACCGAAGTTCGCAGGCAGATGGGTCCCTGGGACCAACGCGGAGAGGCTCCTGCCCTGACCACAGGTCGACCACAGCCGCTGCCCCCGATCGGGGGCCGCAAAGCAGCCCTGTCTGAATCCCCTGTCTCTAGAGGGAGTATTGGACCAACACTTCTAAAAAATGGGGTCCTTGCGGGCAACTCATCGGAGGGACACAAAAAAATATTTGCCGACTTTCTCCTGGAGCTTACGAGCGTTCACACTTAAGCCTGATACAATGTCAGCTGTTTAGCTAAATATGAGCTCATGATCTAAATTTACACAATAATGAAGAAATCAGCTACAAGTGGAGACAATCAGCAAAAACAATCACTATGAGAATTAGTTTCCCAAGGCCATCCATCAGATGTTGGAATAATCAGGTGCAAGGCAGAAAATATACATAAAACTGGAACTGAAACAAGGAACAAGGATGTTTACTAAGACTGGTAGGATCTCTAAAACATTTGTAAAGTACATGTCATTGATAAAGCTAAATACTCAAAGGTTGTGTAATACAACAGATTAATCATTGAGAAGAGTGAAATTATGCTGTTTTGAAAACTATGGCAGGTCAGATTTTCTGCCTAATGATATAAGAAGATTTCTCTCAAAAATACACATTATTTCAAAGACTTAATGGCTGTGAAATAAGTTAAGGGTATTTCAAATGGCTTGTCTGCAAAGAAAGGTGAGATGTAGGGAATCACAGAAAGTCGAGGGGAAAATATGTCAATATATACATTGCTATATGGTGAACTAAGCCTTAGGCCAGCAACAATGGAGAGGACCTGACCCTTAGAAACTTACAAGTAAGCTGGAATCTTCAAAAGTTCAAATCTTTCTAAGTAAAAAGGTTTATTAAAATGAATAACCAAGTGTTTTAATTGACATCAGATGATCAAAACAACAAACCCTGAGAACATAGAAAAAATATAAATAAAGATATGAGCAGAACTTAATACAACAGAAAACGTATAAAATTGAGGTGATTTAGTAAGTCCAAAGAATATTCTTTGAAAAGATTTAAAAGACACACTTTGATTAAGGAAAACATAAACATATGTAAAGAATATACAGAAAGAATCAGGACAATGTTATAGCAGAGAATATATGAAATGCCAGTAAATTTGAACATTTCTGTAAAGGGGACCATTTCCTAGCTCCTAAAGTTGACCAAAACTGACACAAGAGGAAATCATTGAAGGTCATCATGTCTGCCCTTGGAATTCTTGGAACGCCCTGGCCTCAGAATGCAGCATCGGTAGTCCATGGTAACCTGCGGAGAGGGGGTGGGGCTGAAGGAGGTTGGAACACTGCCCTCACTGAGGGAGTGGGTGTGGCCATCTCTGCTGTGACTGAACAAAGGGCAGGGGAGCAGGGGGCCCAGGGCAGGGCCCTCAGAGCCCGGCAGGACCAGGGGAGTGTCACAAGCATTTGGCCCAGGCCAAAGGGCGCCTTCTTTGTCTGCACAGCTTCCCAAACACTCACATTTCCACTCAGGCCGCCCTCTTTGTTGAAGTGTGTGTGGAACGTGTCCTCGCAGTACACCTCGCTGCACAGCTAACCATAGGACTGGGCATCGTACCTTCCTGCCAGGTGACCGAAGTTCGCAGGCAGATGGGTCACTGGGCCCAACGCGGAGAGGCTCCTGCCCTGACCACAGGTCGACCACAGCCGCTGCCCCAGATCGGGGGTTGCAAAGCAGCCCTGTCTGAATCCCCTGCCTCTAGAGGGAGTATTGGACCAACACTTCTAAAAAATGGGGTCCTTGCAGGCAACTCATCGGAGGGACACAAAAAAATCTTTGCCGACTTTCTCCTGAAGCTTACGAGCGTTCACACTTAAGCCTTTTACAATGTCAGCTGTTTAGCTAAACATGAGCTCATGATCTAAATTTACACAATAATGAAGAAATCAGCTACAAGGGGAGACAATCAGCAAAAACAATCAATATGAGAATTAGTTTCCCAAGGCCACCCATCAGATGTTGGAATAATCAGGTGCAAGGCAGAATATATACATAAAACTGGAACTGGAACAAGGAACAAGGATGTTTTCAAAGACTGGTAGGATCTCTAAAACATTTGTAAAGTACATGTCATTGATAAAGCTAAATACTCAAAGGTTGTGTAATACAACAGATTAATCATTGAGAAGAGTGAAATTATGCTGTTTTGAAAACTATGGCAGGTCAGATTTTCTGCCTAATGATATAAGAAGATTTCTCTCAAAAATACACATTATTTCAAAGACTTATTGGCTGTGAAATAAGTGAAGGGTATTTCAAATGGCTTGTCTGCAAAGAAAGGTGAGATGTAGGGAATCACAGAAAGTCGAGGGGAAAATATGTCAATATATACATTGCTATATGGTGAACTAAGCCTTAGGCCAGCAACAATGGAGAGGACATGACCCTTAGAAACTTACAAGTAAGCTGGAATCTTCAAAAGTTCAAATCTTTATAAGTAAAAAGATTTATTAAAATGAATAACCAAGTGTTTTAATTGACATCAGATGATCAAAACAACAAACCCTGAGAACATAGAAAAAATATAAATAAAGATATGAGCAGAACTTAATACAACAGAAAACGTATAAAATTGAGGTGATTTAGTAAGTCCAAAGAATATTCTTTGAAAAGATTTAAAAGACACACTTTGATTAAGGAAAACAAAAACATAAGTAAAGAATATACAGAAAGAATCAGGACAATGTTATAGCAGAGAATATATGAAATGCCAGTAAATTTGAACATTTCTGTAAAGGGGACCATTTCCTAGCTCCTAAAGTTGACCAAAACTGACACAAGAGGAAATCATTGAAGGTCAGCATGTCTGCCCTTGGCATTCTCGGTACGCCCTGGCCTCAGAATGCAGCATCGGTAGTCCATGGTAACCTGCGGAGAGGGGGCGGGGCTGAAGGAGGTTGGAACACTGCCCTCACTGAGGGAGTGGGTGTGGCCATCTCTGCTGTGACTGAACAAAGGGCAGGGGAGCAGGGGGCCCAGGGCAGGGCCCTCAGAGGCCAGCAGGCCCAGGGGTGTGTCACAAGCATTTGGCCCAGGCCAAAGGGCACCTTCTTTGTCCGCACAGCTTCCCAAACACTCACATTTCCACTCAGGCCGCCCTCTTTGTTGAAGTGTGTGTGGAACGTGTCCTCGCAGTACACCTCGCTGCACAGCTAACCATAGGACTGTGCATCGTACCTTCCTGCCAGGTGACCGAAGTTCGCAGGCAGATGGGTCCCTGGGACCAACGCGGAGAGGCTCCTGCCCTGACCACAGGTCGACCACAGCCGCTGCCCCCGATCGGGGGCCGCAAAGCAGCCCTGTCTGAATCCCCTGCCTCTAGAGGGAGTATTGGACCAACACTTCTAAAAAATGGGGTCCTTGCGGGCAACTCATCGGAGGGACACAAATAAATCGTTGCCGACTTTCTCCTGGAGGTTACGAGCGTTCACACTTAAGCCTGATACAATGTCAGCGGTTTAGCTAAACATGAGCTCATGATCTAAATTTACACAATAATGAAGAAATCAGCTACAAGTGGAGACAATCAGCAAAAACAATCAATATGAGAATTAGTTTCCCAAGGCCATCCATCAGATGTTGGAATAATCAGGTGCAAGGCAGAAAATATACATAAAACTGGAACTGAAACAAGGAACAAGGATGTTTACTAAGACTGGTAGGATCTCTAAAACATTTGTAAAGTACATGTCATTGATAAAGCTAAATACTCAAAAGTTGTGTAATACAACAGATTAATCATTGAGAAGAGTGAAATTATGCTGTTTTGAAAACTATGGCAGGTCAGATTTTCTGCCTAATGATATAAGAAGATTTCTCTCAAAAATACACATTATTTCAAAGACTTATTGGCTGTGAAATAAGTTAAGGGTATTTCAAATGGCTTGTCTGCAAAGAAAGGTGAGATGTAGGGAATCACAGAAAGTCGAGGGGAAAATATGTCAATATATACATTGCTATATGGTGAACTAAGCCTTAGGCCAGCAACAATGGAGAGGACCTGACCCTTAGAAACTTACAAGTAAGCTGGAATCTTCAAAAGTTCAAATCTTTCTAAGTAAAAAGGTTTATTAAAATGAATAACCAAGTGTTTTAATTGACATCAGATGATCAAAACAACAAACCCTGAGAACATAGAAAAAATATAAATAAAGATATGAGCAGAACTTAATACAACAGAAAACGTATAAAATTGAGGTGATTTAGTAAGTCCAAAGAATATTCTTTGAAAAGATTTAAAAGACACACTTTGATTAAGGAAAACATAAACATATGTAAAGAATATACAGAAAGAATCAGGACAATGTTATAGCAGAGAATATATGAAATGCCAGTAAATTTGAACATTTCTGTAAAGGGGACCATTTCCTAGCTCCTAAAGTTGACCAAAACTGACACAAGAGGAAATCATTGAAGGTCATCATGTCTGCCCTTGGCATTCTTGGAACGCCCTGGCCTCAGAATGCAGCATCGGTAGTCCATGGTAACCTGCGGAGAGGGGGTGGGGCTGAAGGAGGTTGGAACACTGCCCTCACTGAGGGAGTGGGTGTGGCCATCTCTGCTGTGACTGAACAAAGGGCAGGGGAGCAGGGGGCCCAGGGCAGGGCCCTCAGAGCCCGGCAGGACCAGGGGAGTGTCACAAGCATTTGGCCCAGGCCAAAGGGCGCCTTCTTTGTCTGCACAGCTTCCCAAACACTCACATTTCCACTCAGGCCGCCCTCTTTGTTGAAGTGTGTGTGGAACGTGTCCTCGCAGTACACCTCGCTGCACAGCTAACCATAGGACTGGGCATCGTACCTTCCTGCCAGGTGACCGAAGTTCGCAGGCAGATGGGTCACTGGGACCAACGCGGAGAGGCTCCTGCCCTGACCACAGGTCGACCACAGCCGCTGCCCCAGATCGGGGGTTGCAAAGCAGCCCTGTCTGAATCCCCTGCCTCTAGAGGGAGTATTGGACCAACACTTCTAAAAAATGGGGTCCTTGCGGGCAACTCATCGGAGGGACACAAAAAAATCTTTGCCGACTTTCTCCTGAAGCTTACGAGCGTTCACACTTAAGCCTTTTACAATGTCAGCTGTTTAGCTAAACATGAGCTCATGATCTAAATTTACACAATAATGAAGAAATCAGCTACAAGGGGAGACAATCAGCAAAAACAATCAATATGAGAATTAGTTTCCCAAGGCCACCCATCAGATGTTGGAATAATCAGGTGCAAGGCAGAATATATACATAAAACTGGAACTGGAACAAGGAACAAGGATGTTTACTAAGACTGGTAGGATCTCTAAAACATTTGTAAAGTACATGTCATTGATAAAGCTAAATACTCAAAGGTTGTGTAATACAACAGATTAATCATTGAGAAGAGTGAAATTATGCTGTTTTGAAAACTATGGCAGGTCAGATTTTCTGCCTAATGATATAAGAAGATTTCTCTCAAAAATACACATTATTTCAAAGACTTATTGGCTGTGAAATAAGTGAAGGGTATTTCAAATGGCTTGTCTGCAAAGAAAGGTGAGATGTAGGGAATCACAGAAAGTCGAGGGGAAAATATGTCAATATATACATTGCTATATGGTGAACTAAGCCTTAGGCCAGCAACAATGGAGAGGACCTGACCCTTAGAAACTTACAAGTAAGCTGGAATCTTCAAAAGTTCAAATCTTTATAAGTAAAAAGATTTATTAAAATGAATAACCAAGTGTTTTAATTGACATCAGATGATCAAAACAACAAACCCTGAGAACATAGAAAAAATATAAATAAAGATATAAGCAGAACTGAATACAACAGAAAACGTATAAAATTGAGGTGATTTAGTAAGTCCAAAGAATATTCTTTGAAAAGATTTAAAAGACACACTTTGATTAAGGAAAACATAAACATATGTAAAGAATATACAGAAAGAATCAGGACAATGTTATAGCAGAGAATATATGAAATGCCAGTAAATTTGAACATTTCTGTAAAGGGGACCATTTCCTAGCTCCTAAAGTTGACCAAAACTGACACAAGAGGAAATCATTGAAGGTCATCATGTCTGCCCTTGGCATTCTTGGAACGCCCTGGCCTCAGAATGCATCATCGGTAGTCCATGGTAACCTGCGGAGAGGGGGCGGGGCTGAAGGAGGTTGGAACACTGCCCTCACTGAGGGAGTGGGTGTGGCCATCTCTGCTGTGACTGAACAAAGGGCAGGGGAGCAGGGGGCCCAGGGCAGGGCCCTCAGAGCCCGGCAGGACCAGGGGAGTGTCACAAGCATTTGGCCCAGGCCAAAGGGCGCCTTCTTTGTCTGCACAGCTTCCCAAACACTCACATTTCCACTCAGGCCGCCCTCTTTGTTGAAGTGTGTGTGGAACGTGTCCTCGCAGTACACCTCGCTGCACAGCTAACCATAGGACTGGGCATCGTACCTTCCTGCCAGGTGACCGAAGTTCGCAGGCAGATGGGTCACTGGGACCAACGCGGAGAGGCTCCTGCCCTGACCACAGGTCGACCACAGCCGCTGCCCCAGATCGGGGGTTGCAAAGCAGCCCTGTCTGAATCCCCTGCCTCTAGAGGGAGTATTGGACCAACACTTCTAAAAAATGGGGTCCTTGCGGGCAACTCATCGGAGGGACAGAAAAAAATCTTTGCCGACTTTCTCCTGAAGCTTACGAGCGTTCACACTTAAGCCTTTTACAATGTCAGCTGTTTAGCTAAACATGAGCTCATGATCTAAATTTACACAATAATGAAGAAATCAGCTACAAGGGGAGACAATCAGCAAAAACAATCAATATGAGAATTAGTTTCCCAAGGCCACCCATCAGATGTTGGAATAATCAGGTGCAAGGCAGAATATATACATAAAACTGGAACTGGAACAAGGAACAAGGATGTTTTCAAAGACTGGTAGGATCTCTAAAACATTTGTAAAGTACATGTCATTGATAAAGCTAAATACTCAAAGGTTGTGTAATACAACAGATTAATCATTGAGAAGAGTGAAATTATGCTGTTTTGAAAACTATGGCAGGTCAGATTTTCTGCCTAATGATATAAGAAGATTTCTCTCAAAAATACACATTATTTCAAAGACTTATTGGCTGTGAAATAAGTGAAGGGTATTTCAAATGGCTTGTCTGCAAAGAAAGGTGAGATGTAGGGAATCACAGAAAGTCGAGGGGAAAATATGTCAATATATACATTGCTATATGGTGAACTAAGCCTTAGGCCAGCAACAATGGAGAGGACCTGACCCTTAGAAACTTACAAGTAAGCTGGAATCTTCAAAAGTTCAAATCTTTATAAGGAAAAAGATTTATTAAAATGAATAACCAAGTGTTTTAATTGACATCAGATGATCAAAACAACAAACCCTGAGAACATAGAAAAAATATAAATAAAGATATGAGCAGAACTTAATACAACAGAAAACGTATAAAATTGAGGTGATTTAGTAAGTCCAAAGAATATTCTTTGAAAAGATTTAAAAGACACACTTTGATTAAGGAAAACAAAAACATAAGTAAAGAATATACAGAAAGAATCAGGACAATGTTATAGCAGAGAATATATGAAATGCCAGTAAATTTGAACATTTCTGTAAAGGGGACCACTTCCTAGCTCCTAAAGTTGACCAAAACTGACACAAGAGGAAATCATTGAAGGTCATCATGTCTGCCCTTGGCATTCTTGGAACGCACTGGCCTCAGAATGCAGCATCGGTAGTCCATGGTAACCTGCGGAGAGGGGGCGGGGCTGAAGGAGGTTGGAACACTGCCCTCACTGAGGGAGTGGGTGTGGCCATCTCTGCTGTGACAGAACATAGGGCAGGGGAGCAGGGGGCCCAGGGCAGGGCCCTCAGAGGCCAGCAGGCCCAGGGGTGTGTCACAAGCATTTGGCCCAGGCCAAAGGGCACCTTCTTTTCCCGCACAGCTTCCCAAACACTCACCTTTCCACTCAGGCCGCCCTCTTTGTTGAAGTGTGTGTGGAACGTGTCCTCGCAGTACACCTCGCTGCACAGCTAACCATAGGACTGGGCATCGTACCTTCCTGCCAGGTGACTGAAGTTCGCAGGCAGATGGGTCACTGGGACCAATGCGGAGAGGCTCCTGCCCTGACCACAGGTCGACCACAGCCGCTGCCCCCGATCGGGGGCCGCAAAGCAGCCCTGTCTGAATCCCCTGCCTCTAGAGGGAGTATTGGACCAACACTTCTAAAAAATGGGGTCCTTGCGGGCAACTCATCGGAGGGACACAAATATATCGTTGCCGACTTTCTCCTGGAGCTTACGAGCGTTCACACTTAAGCCTTTTACAATGTCAGCTGTTTAGCTAAACATGAGCTCATGATCTAAATTTACACAATAATGAAGAAATCAGCTACAAGGGGAGACAATCAGCAAAAACAATCAATATGAGAATTAGTTTCCCAAGGCCACCCATCAGATGTTGGAATAATCAGGTGCAAGGCAGAATATATACATAAAACTGGAACTGGAACAAGGAACAAGGATGTTTTCAAAGACTGGTAGGATCTCTAAAACATTTGTAAAGTACATGTCATTGATAAAGCTAAATACTCAAAGGTTGTGTAATACAACAGATTAATCATTGAGAAGAGTGAAATTATGCTGTTTTGAAAACTATGGCAGGTCAGATTTTCTGCCTAATGATATAAGAAGATTTCTCTCAAAAATACACATTATTTCAAAGACTTATTGGCTGTGAAATAAGTGAAGGGTATTTCAAATGGCTTGTCTGCAAAGAAAGGTGAGATGTAGGGAATCACAGAAAGTCGAGGGGAAAATATGTCAATATATACATTGCTATATGGTGAACTAAGCCTTAGGCCAGCAACAGTGGAGAGGACCTGACCCTTAGAAACTTACAAGTAAGCTGGAATCTTCAAAAGTTCAAATCTTTATAAGTAAAAAGATTTATTAAAATGAATAACCAAGTGTTTTAATTGACATCAGATGATCAAAACAACAAACCCTGAGAACATAGAAAAAAATATAAATAAAGATATGAGCAGAACTTAATACAACAGAAAACGTATAAAATTGAGGTGATTTAGTAAGTCCAAAGAATATTCTTTGAAAAGATTTAAAAGACACACTTTGATTAAGGAAAACATAAACATATGTAAAGAATATACAGAAAGAATCAGGACAAGGTTATAGCAGAGAATATATGAAATGCCAGTAAATTTGAACATTTCTGTAAAGGGGACCATTTCCTAGCTCCTAAAGTTGACCAAAACTGACACAAGAGGAAATCATTGAAGGTCATCATGTCTGCCCTTGGCATTCTTGGAACGCCCTGGCCTCAGAATGCAGCATCGGTAGTCCATGGTAACCTGCGGAGAGGGGGTGGGGCTGAAGGAGGTTGGAACACTGCCCTCACTGAGGGAGTGGGTGTGGCCATCTCTGCTGTGACTGAACAAAGGGCAGGGGAGCAGGGGGCCCAGGGCAGGGCCCTCAGAGCCCGGCAGGACCAGGGGAGTGTCACAAGCATTTGGCCCAGGCCAAAGGGCGCCTTCTTTGTCTGCACAGCTTCCCAAACACTCACATTTCCACTCAGGCCGCCCTCTTTGTTGAAGTGTGTGTGGAACGTGTCCTCGCAGTACACCTCGCTGCACAGCTAACCATAGGACTGGGCATCGTACCTTCCTGCCAGGTGACCGAAGTTCGCAGGCAGATGGGTCACTGGGACCAACGCGGAGAGGCTCCTGCCCTGACCACAGGTCGACCACAGCCGCTGCCCCAGATCGGGGGTTGCAAAGCAGCCCTGTCTGAATCCCCTGCCTCTAGAGGGAGTATTGGACCAACACTTCTAAAAAATGGGGTCCTTGCGGGCAACTCATCGGAGGGACACAAAAAAATCTTTGCCGACTTTCTCCTGAAGCTTACGAGCGTTCACACTTAAGCCTTTTACAATGTCAGCTGTTTAGCTAAACATGAGCTCATGATCTAAATTTACACAATAATGAAGAAATCAGCTACAAGTGGAGACAATCAGCAAAAACAATCAATATGAGAATTAGTTTCCCAAGGCCATCCATCAGATGTTGGAATAATCAGGTGCAAGGCAGAAAATATACATAAAACTGGAACTGAAACAAGGAACAAGGATGTTTACTAAGACTGGTAGGATCTCTAAAACATTTGTAAAGTACATGTCATTGATAAAGCTAAATACTCAAAGGTTGTGTAATACAACAGATTAATCATTGAGAAGAGTGAAATTATGCTGTTTTGAAAACTATGGCAGGTCAGATTTTCTGCCTAATGATATAAGAAGATTTCTCTCAAAAATACACATTATTTCAAAGACTTATTGGCTGTGAAATAAGTGAAGGGTATTTCAAATGGCTTGTCTGCAAAGAAAGGTGAGATGTAGGGAATCACAGAAAGTCGAGGGGAAAATATGTCAATATATACATTGCTATATGGTGAACTAAGCCTTAGGCCAGCAACAATGGAGAGGACCTGACCCTTAGAAACTTACAAGTAAGCTGGAATCTTCAAAAGTTCATATCTTTCTAAGTAAAAAGGTTTATTAAAATGAATAACCAAGTGTTTTAATTGACATCAGATGATCAAAACAACAAACCCTGAGAACATAGAAAAAATATAAATAAAGATATGAGCAGAACTTAATACAACAGAAAACGTATAAAATTGAGGTGATTTAGTAAGTCCAAAGAATATTTTTTGAAAAGATTTAAAAGACACACTTTGATTAAGGAAAACATAAACATATGTAAAGAATATACAGAAAGAATCAGGACAATGTTATAGCAGAGAATATATGAAATGCCAGTAAATTTGAACATTTCTGTAAAGGGGACCATTTCCTAGCTCCTAAAGTTGACCAAAACTGACACAAGAGGAAATCATTGAAGGTCATCATGTCTGCCCTTGGCATTCTTGGAACGCCCTGGCCTCAGAATGCAGCATCGGTAGTCCATGGTAACCTGCGGAGAGGGGGTGGGGCTGAAGGAGGTTGGAACACTGCCCTCACTGAGGGAGTGGGTGTGGCCATCTCTGCTGTGACTGAACAAAGGGCAGGGGAGCAGGGGGCCCAGGGCAGGGCCCTCAGAGGCCGGCAGGCCCAGGGGTGTGTCACAAGCATTCGGCCCAGGCCAAAGGGCGCCTTCTTTGTCCGCACAGCTTCCCAAACACTCACCTTTCCACTCAGGCCGCCCTCTTTGTTGAAGTGTGTGTGGAACGTGTCCTCGCAGTACACCTCGCTGCACAGCTAACCATAGGACTGGGCATCGTACCTTCCTGCCAGGTGACCGAAGTTCGCAGGCAGATGGGTCCCTGGGCCCAACGCGGAGAGGCTCCTGCCCTGACCACAGGTCGACCACAGCCGCTGCCCCCGATCGGGGGCCGCAAAGCAGCCCTGTCTGAATCCCCTGCCTCTAGAGGGAGTATTGGACCAACACTTCTAAAAAATGGGGTCCTTGCGGGCAACTCATCGGAGGGACACAAATAAATCTTTGCCGACTTTCTCCTGAAGCTTACGAGCGTTCACACTTAAGCATGTTACAATGTCAGCTGTATAGCTAAACATGAGCTCATGATCTAAATTTACACAATAATGAAGAAATCAGCTACAAGGGGAGACAATCAGCAAAAACAATCAATATGAGAATTAGTTTCCCAAGGCCATCCATCAGATGTTGGAATAATCAGAGGCAAGGCAGAAAATATACATAAAACTGGTACTGAAACAAGGAACAAAGATGTTTACTAAGACTGATAGGATCTCTAAAACATTTGTAAAGTACATGTCATTGATAAAGCTAAATACTCAAAGGTTGTGTAATACAACAGATTAATCATTGAGAAGAGTGAAATTATGCTGTTTTGAAAACTATGGCAGGTCAGATTTTCTGCCTAATGATATAAGAAGATTTCTCTCAAAAATACACATTATTTCAAAGACTTATTGGCTGTGAAATAAGTGAAGGGTATTTCAAATGGCTTGTCTGCAAAGAAAGGTGAGATGTAGGGAATCACAGAAAGTCGAGGGGAAAATATGTCAATATATACATTGCTATATGGTGAACTAAGCCTTAGGCCAGCAACAATGGAGAGGACATGACCCTTAGAAACTTACAAGTAAACTGGAGTCTTCAAAAGTTCAAATCTTTCTAAGTAAAAAGGTTTATTAAAATGAATAACCAAGTGTTTTAATTGACATCAGATGATCAAAACAACAAACCCTGAGAACATAGAAAAAATATAAATAAAGATATGAGCAGAACTTTATACAACAGAAAACGTATAAAATTGAGGTGATTTAGTAAGTCCAAAGAATATTCTTTGAAAAGATTTAAAAGACACACTTTGATTAAGGAAAACATAAACATATGTAAAGAATATACAGAAAGAATCAGGACAATGTTATAGCAGAGAATATATGAAATGCCAGTAAATTTGAACATTTCTCTAAAGGGGACCATTTCCTAGCTCCTAAAGTTGACCAAAACTGACACAAGAGGAAATCATTGAAGGTCATCATGTCTGCCCTTGGCATTCTTGGAACGCCCTGGCCTCAGAATGCAGCATCGGTAGTCCATGGTAACCTGCGGAGAGGGGGTGGGGCTGAAGGAGGTTGGAACACTGCCCTCACTGAGGGAGTGGGTGTGGCCATCTCTGCTGTGACTGAACAAAGGGCAGGGGAGCAGGGGGCCCAGGGCAGGGCCCTCAGAGCCCGGCAGGACCAGGGGAGTGTCACAAGCATTTGGCCCGGGCCAAAGGGCGCCTTCTTTGTCTGCACAGCTTCCCAAACACTCACATTTCCACTCAGGCCGCCCTCTTTGTTGAAGTGTGTGTGGAACGTGTCCTCGCAGTACACCTCGCTGCACAGCTAACCATAGGACTGGGCATCATACCTTCCTGCCAGGTGACCGAAGTTCGCAGGCAGATGGGTCACTGGGACCAACGCGGAGAGGCTCCTGCCCTGACCACAGGTCGACCACAGCCGCTGCCCCAGATCGGGGGTTGCAAAGCAGCCCTGTCTGAATCCCCTGCCTCTAGAGGGAGTATTGGACCAACACTTCTAAAAAATGGGGTCCTTGCGGGCAACTCATCGGAGGGACACAAAAAAATCTTTGCCGACTTTCTCCTGAAGCTTACGAGCGTTCACACTTAAGCCTTTTACAATGTCAGCTGTTTAGCTAAACATGAGCTCATGATCTAAATTTACACAATAATGAAGAAATCAGCTACAAGGGGAGACAATCAGCAAAAACAATCAATATGAGAATTAGTTTCCCAAGGCCACCCATCAGATGTTGGAATAATCAGGTGCAAGGCAGAATATATACATAAAACTGGAACTGGAACAAGGAACAAGGATGTTTTCAAAGACTGGTAGGATCTCTAAAACATTTGTAAAGTACATGTCATTGATAAAGCTAAATACTCAAAGGTTGTGTAATACAACAGATTAATCATTGAGAAGAGTGAAATTATGCTGTTTTGAAAACTATGGCAGGTCAGATTTTCTGCCTAATGATATAAGAAGATTTCTCTCAAAAATACACATTATTTCAAAGACTTATTGGCTGTGAAATAAGTTAAGGGTATTTCAAATGGCTTGTCTGCAAAGAAAGGTGAGATGTAGGGAATCACAGAAAGTCGAGGGGAAAATATGTCAATATATACATTGCTATATGGTGAACTAAGCCTTAGGCCAGCAACAATGGAGAGGACCTGACCCTTAGAAACTTACAAGTAAGCTGGAATCTTCAAAAGTTCAAATCTTTATAAGGAAAAAGATTTATTAAAATGAATAACCAAGTGTTTTAATTGACATCAGATGATCAAAACAACAAACCCTGAGAACGTAGAAAAAATATAAATAAAGATATGAGCAGAACTTAATACAACAGAAAACGTATAAAATTGAGGTGATTTAGTAAGTCCAAAGAATATTCTTTGAAAAGATTTAAAAGACACACTTTGATTAAGGAAAACATAAACATATGTAAAGAATATACAGAAAGAATCAGGACAATGTTATAGCAGAGAATATATGAAATGCCAGTAAATTTGAACATTTCTGTAAAGGGGACCATTTCCTAGCTCCTAAAGTTGACCAAAACTGACACAAGAGGAAATCATTGAAGGTCATCATGTCTGCCCTTGGCATTCTTGGAACGCCCTGGCCTCAGAATGCATCATCGGTAGTCCATGGTAACCTGCGGAGAGGGGGTGGGGCTGAAGGAGGTTGGAACACTGCCCTCACTGAGGGAGTGGGTGTGGCCATCTCTGCTGTGACTGAACAAAGGGAAGGGGAGCAGGGGGCCCAGGGCAGGGCCCTCAGAGCCCGGCAGGAACAGGGGAGTGTCACAAGCATTTGGCCCAGGTCAAAGGGCGCCTTCTTTGTCTGCACAGCTTCCCAAACACTCACATTTCCACTCAGGCCGCCCTCTTTGTTGAAGTGTGTGTGGAACGTGTCCTCGCAGTACACCTCGCTGCACAGCTAACCATAGGACTGGGCATCGTACCTTCCTGCCAGGTGACCGAAGTTCGCAGGCAGATGGGTCACTGGGACCAACGCGGAGAGGCTCCTGCCCTGACCACAGGTCGACCACAGCCGCTGCCCCAGATCGTGGGTTGCAAAGCAGCCCTGTCTGAATCCCCTGCCTCTAGAGGGAGTATTGGACCAACACTTCTAAAAAATGGGGTCCTTGCGGGCAACTCATCGGAGGGACACAAAAAAATCTTTGCCGACTTTCTCCTGAAGCTTACGAGCGTTCACACTTAAGCCTTTTACAATGTCAGCTGTTTAGCTAAACATGAGCTCATGATCTAAATTTACACAATAATGAAGAAATCAGCTACAAGGGGAGACAATCAGCAAAAACAATCAATATGAGAATTAGTTTCCCAAGGCCACCCATCAGATGTTGGAATAATCAGGTGCAAGGCAGAATATATACATAAAACTGGAACTGGAACAAGGAACAAGGATGTTTTCAAAGACTGGTAGGATCTCTAAAACATTTGTAAAGTACATGTCATTGATAAAGCTAAATACTCAAAGGTTGTGTAATACAACAGATTAATCATTGAGAAGAGTGAAATTATGCTGTTTTGAAAACTATGGCAGGTCAGATTTTCTGCCTAATGATATAAGAAGATTTCTCTCAAAAATACACATTATTTCAAAGACTTATTGGCTGTGAAATAAGTGAAGGGTATTTCAAATGGCTTGTCTGCAAAGAAAGGTGAGATGTAGGGAATCACAGAAAGTCGAGGGGAAAATATGTCAATATATACATTGCTATATGGTGAACTAAGCCTTAGGCCAGCAACAGTGGAGAGGACCTGACCCTTAGAAACTTACAAGTAAGCTGGAATCTTCAAAAGTTCAAATCTTTATAAGTAAAAAGATTTATTAAAATGAATAACCAAGTGTTTTAATTGACATCAGATGATCAAAACAACAAACCCTGAGAACATAGAAAAAAATATAAATAAAGATATGAGCAGAACTTCATACAACAGAAAACGTATAAAATTGAGGTGATTTAGTAAGTCCAAAGAATATTCTTTGAAAAGATTTAAAAGACACACTTTGATTAAGGAAAACATAAACATATGTAAAGAATATACAGAAAGAATCAGGACAATGTTATAGCAGAGAATATATGAAATGCCAGTAAATTTGAACATTTCTGTAAAGGGGACCATTTCCTAGCTCCTAAAGTTGACCAAAACTGACACAAGAGGAAATCATTGAAGGTCATCATGTCTGCCCTTGGCATTCTTGGAACGCCCTGGCCTCAGAATGCAGCATCGGTAGTCCATGGTAACCTGCGGAGAGGGGGTGGGGCTGAAGGAGGTTGGAACACTGCCCTCACTGAGGGAGTGGGTGTGGCCATCTCTGCTGTGACTGAACAAAGGGCAGGGGAGCAGGGGGCCCAGGGCAGGGCCCTCAGAGCCCGGCAGGACCAGGGGAGTGTCACAAGCATTTGGCCCAGGCCAAAGGGCGCCTTCTTTGTCTGCACAGCTTCCCAAACACTCACATTTCCACTCAGGCCGCCCTCTTTGTTGAAGTGTGTGTGGAACGTGTCCTCGCAGTACACCTCGCTGCACAGCTAACCATAGGACTGGGCATCGTACCTTCCTGCCAGGTGACCGAAGTTCGCAGGCAGATGGGTCACTGGGACCAACGCGGAGAGGCTCCTGCCCTGACCACAGGTCGACCACAGCCGCTGCCCCAGATCGGGGGTTGCAAAGCAGCCCTGTCTGAATCCCCTGCCTCTAGAGGGAGTATTGGACCAACACTTCTAAAAAATGGGGTCCTTGCGGGCAACTCATCGGAGGGACACAAAAAAATCTTTGCCGACTTTCTCCTGAAGCTTACGAGCGTTCACACTTAAGCCTTTTACAATGTCAGCTGTTTAGCTAAACATGAGCTCATGATCTAAATTTACACAATAATGAAGAAATCAGCTACAAGTGGAGACAATCAGCAAAAACAATCAATATGAGAATTAGTTTCCCAAGGCCATCCATCAGATGTTGGAATAATCAGGTGCAAGGCAGAAAATATACATAAAACTGGAACTGAAACAAGGAACAAGGATGTTTACTAAGACTGGTAGGATCTCTAAAACATTTGTAAAGTACATGTCATTGATAAAGCTAAATACTCAAAGGTTGTGTAATACAACAGATTAATCATTGAGAAGAGTGAAATTATGCTGTTTTGAAAACTATGGCAGGTCAGATTTTCTGCCTAATGATATAAGAAGATTTCTCTAAAAAATACACATTATTTCAAAGACTTATTGGCTGTGAAATAAGTGAAGGGTATTTCAAATGGCTTGTCTGCAAAGAAAGGTGAGATGTAGGGAATCACAGAAAGTCGAGGGGAAAATATGTCAATATATACATTGCTATATGGTGAACTAAGCCTTAGGCCAGCAACAATGGAGAGGACCTGACCCTTAGAAACTTACAAGTAAGCTGGAATCTTCAAAAGTTCAAATCTTTCTAAGTAAAAAGGTTTATTAAAATGAATAACCAAGTGTTTTAATTGACATCAGATGATCAAAACAACAAACCCTGAGAACATAGAAAAAATATAAATAAAGATATGAGCAGAACTTAATACAACAGAAAACGTATAAAATTGAGGTGATTTAGTAAGTCCAAAGAATATTTTTTGAAAAGATTTAAAAGACACACTTTGATTAAGGAAAACATAAACATATGTAAAGAATATACAGAAAGAATCAGGACAATGTTATAGCAGAGAATATATGAAATGCCAGTAAATTTGAACATTTCTGTAAAGGGGACCATTTCCTAGCTCCTAAAGTTGACCAAAACTGACACAAGAGGAAATCATTGAAGGTCATCATGTCTGCCCTTGGCATTCTTGGAACGCCCTGGCCTCAGAATGCAGCATCGGTAGTCCATGGTAACCTGCGGAGAGGGGGTGGGGCTGAAGGAGGTTGGAACACTGCCCTCACTGAGGGAGTGGGTGTGGCCATCTCTGCTGTGACTGAACAAAGGGCAGGGGAGCAGGGGGCCCAGGGCAGGGCCCTCAGAGGCCGGCAGGCCCAGGGGTGTGTCACAAGCATTCGGCCCAGGCCAAAGGGCGCCTTCTTTGTCCGCACAGCTTCCCAAACACTCACCTTTCCACTCAGGCCGCCCTCTTTGTTGAAGTGTGTGTGGAACGTGTCCTCGCAGTACACCTCGCTGCACAGCTAACCATAGGACTGGGCATCGTACCTTCCTGCCAGGTGACCGAAGTTCGCAGGCAGATGGGTCCCTGGGCCCAACGCGGAGAGGCTCCTGCCCTGACCACAGGTCGACCACAGCCGCTGCCCCCGATCGGGGGCCGCAAAGCAGCCCTGTCTGAATCCCCTGCCTCTAGAGGGAGTATTGGACCAACACTTCTAAAAAATGGGGTCCTTGCGGGCAACTCATCGGAGGGACACAAATAAATCTTTGCCGACTTTCTCCTGAAGCTTACGAGCGTTCACACTTAAGCATGTTACAATGTCAGCTGTATAGCTAAACATGAGCTCATGATCTAAATTTACACAATAATGAAGAAATCAGCTACAAGGGGAGACAATCAGCAAAAACAATCAATATGAGAATTAGTTTCCCAAGGCCATCCATCAGATGTTGGAATAATCAGAGGCAAGGCAGAAAATATACATAAAACTGGTACTGAAACAAGGAACAAAGATGTTTACTAAGACTGATAGGATCTCTAAAACATTTGTAAAGTACATGTCATTGATAAAGCTAAATACTCAAAGGTTGTGTAATACAACAGATTAATCATTGAGAAGAGTGAAATTATGCTGTTTTGAAAACTATGGCAGGTCAGATTTTCTGCCTAATGATATAAGAAGATTTCTCTCAAAAATACACATTATTTCAAAGACTTATTGGCTGTGAAATAAGTGAAGGGTATTTCAAATGGCTTATCTGCAAAGAAAGGTGAGATGTAGGGAATCACAGAAAGTCGAGGGGAAAATATGTCAATGTATACATTGCTATATGGTGAACTAAGCCTTAGGCCAGCAACAATGGAGAGGACATGACCCTTAGAAACTTACAAGTAAACTGGAATCTTCAAAAGTTCAAATCTTTCTAAGTAAAAAGGTTTATTAAAATGAATAACCAAGTGTTTTAATTGACATCAGATGATCAAAACAACAAACCCTGAGAACATAGAAAAAATATAAATAAAGATATGAGCAGAACTTTATACAACAGAAAACGTATAAAATTGAGGTGATTTAGTAAGTCCAAAGAATATTCTTTGAAAAGATTTAAAAGACACACTTTGATTAAGGAAAACATAAACATATGTAAAGAATATACAGAAAGAATCAGGACAATGTTATAGCAGAGAATATATGAAATGCCAGTAAATTTGAACATTTCTCTAAAGGGGACCATTTCCTAGCTCCTAAAGTTGACCAAAACTGACACAAGAGGAAATCATTGAAGGTCATCATGTCTGCCCTTGGCATTCTTGGAACGCCCTGGCCTCAGAATGCAGCATCGGTAGTCCATGGTAACCTGCGGAGAGGGGGTGGGGCTGAAGGAGGTTGGAACACTGCCCTCACTGAGGGAGTGGGTGTGGCCATCTCTGCTGTGACTGAACAAAGGGCAGGGGAGCAGGGGGCCCAGGGCAGGGCCCTCAGAGCCCGGCAGGACCAGGGGAGTGTCACAAGCATTTGGCCCAGGCCAAAGGGCGCCTTCTTTGTCTGCACAGCTTCCCAAACACTCACATTTCCACTCAGGCCGCCCTCTTTGTTGAAGTGTGTGTGGAACGTGTCCTCGCAGTACACCTCGCTGCACAGCTAACCATAGGACTGGGCATCGTACCTTCCTGCCAGGTGACCGAAGTTCGCAGGCAGATGGGTCACTGGGACCAACGCGGAGAGGCTCCTGCCCTGACCACAGGTTGACCACAGCCGCTGCCCCAGATCGGGGGTTGCAAAGCAGCCCTGTCTGAATCCCCTGCCTCTAGAGGGAGTATTGGACCAACACTTCTAAAAAATGGGGTCCTTGCGGGCAACTCATCGGAGGGACACAAAAAAATCTTTGCCGACTTTCTCCTGAAGCTTACGAGCGTTCACACTTAAGCCTTTTACAATGTCAGCTGTTTAGCTAAACATGAGCTCATGATCTAAATTTACACAATAATGAAGAAATCAGCTACAAGGGGAGACAATCAGCAAAAACAATCAATATGAGAATTAGTTTCCCAAGGCCACCCATCAGATGTTGGAATAATCAGGTGCAAGGCAGAATATATACATAAAACTGGAACTGGAACAAGGAACAAGGATGTTTTCAAAGACTGGTAGGATCTCTAAAACATTTGTAAAGTACATGTCATTGATAAAGCTAAATACTCAAAGGTTGTGTAATACAACAGATTAATCATTGAGAAGAGTGAAATTATGCTGTTTTGAAAACTATGGCAGGTCAGATTTTCTGCCTAATGATATAAGAAGATTTCTCTCAAAAATACACATTATTTCAAAGACTTATTGGCTGTGAAATAAGTGAAGGGTATTTCAAATGGCTTGTCTGCAAAGAAAGGTGAGATGTAGGGAATCACAGAAAGTCGAGGGGAAAATATGTCAATATATACATTGCTATATGGTGAACTAAGCCTTAGGCCAGCAACAATGGAGAGGACCTGACCCTTAGAAACTTACAAGTAAGCTGGAATCTGCAAAAGTTCAAATCTTTCTAAGTAAAAAGGTTTATTAAAATGAATAACCAAGTGTTTTAATTGACATCAGATGATCAAAACAACAAACCCTGAGAACATAGAAAAAATATAAATAAAGATATGAGCAGAACTTAATACAACAGAAAACGTATAAAATTGAGGTGATTTAGTAAGTCCAAAGAATATTCTTTGAAAAGATTTAAAAGACACACTTTGATTAAGGAAAACATAAACATATGTAAAGAATATACAGAAAGAATCAGGACAATGTTATAGCAGAGAATATATGAAATGCCAGTAAATTTGAACATTTCTGTAAAGGGGACCATTTCCTGTTTCCTAAAGTTGACCAAAACTGACACAAGAGGAAATCATTGAAGGTCATCATGTCTGCCCTTGGCATTCTCGGAACGCCCTGGCCTCAGAATGCAGCATCGGTAGTCCATGGTAATCTGCGGAGAGGGGGCGGGGCTGAAGGAGGTTGGAACACTGCCCTCACTGAGGGAGTGGGTGTGGCCATCTCTGCTGTGACTGAACAAAGGGCAGGGGAGCAGGGGGCCCAGGGCAGGGCCCTCAGAGGCCGGCAGGCCCAGGGGTGTGTCACAAGCATTTGGCCCAGGCCAAAGGGCGCCTTCTTTGTCCGCACAGCTTCCCAAACACTCACCTTTCCACTCAGGCCGCCCTCTTTGTTGAAGTGTGTGTGGAACGTGTCCTCGCAGTACACCTCGCTGCACAGCTAACCATAGGACTGGGCATCGTACCTTCCTGCCAGGTGACCGAAGTTCGCAGGCAGATGGGTCCCTGGGCCCAACGCGGAGAGGCTCCTGCCCTGACCACAGGTCGACCACAGCCGCTGCCCCCGATCGGGGGCCGCAAAGCAGCCCTGTCTGAATCCCCTGCCTCTAGAGGGAATATTGGACCAACACTTCTAAAAAATGGGGTCCTTGCGGGCAACTCATCGGAGGGACACAAAAAAATCTTTGCCGACTTTCTCCTGAAGCTTACGAGCGTTCACACTTAAGCCTTTTACAATGTCAGCTGTTTAGCTAAACATGAGCTCATGATCTAAATTTACACAATAATGAAGAAATCAGCTACAAGGGGAGACAATCAGCAAAAACAATCAATATGAGAATTAGTTTCCCAAGGCCACCCATCAGATGTTGGAATAATCAGGTGCAAGGCAGAATATATACATAAAACTGGAACTGGAACAAGGAACAAGGATGTTTTCAAAGACTGGTAGGATCTCTAAAACATTTGTAAAGTACATGTCATTGATAAAGCTAAATACTCAAAGGTTGTGTAATACAACAGATTAATCATTGAGAAGAGTGAAATTATGCTGTTTTGAAAACTATGGCAGGTCAGATTTTCTGCCTAATGATATAAGAAGATTTCTCTCAAAAATACACATTATTTCAAAGACTTATTGGCTGTGAAATAAGTTAAGGGTATTTCAAATGGCTTGTCTGCAAAGAAAGGTGAGATGTAGGGAATCACAGAAAGTCGAGGGGAAAATATGTCAATATATACATTGCTATATGGTGAACTAAGCCTTAGGCCAGCAACAATGGAGAGGACCTGACCCTTAGAAACTTACAAGTAAGCTGGAATCTTCAAAAGTTCAAATCTTTATAAGGAAAAAGATTTATTAAAATGAATAACCAAGTGTTTTAATTGACATCAGATGATCAAAACAACAAACCCTGAGAACGTAGAAAAAATATAAATAAAGATATGAGCAGAACTTAATACAACAGAAAACGTATAAAATTGAGGTGATTTAGTAAGTCCAAAGAATATTCTTTGAAAAGATTTAAAAGACACACTTTGATTAAGGAAAACATAAACATATGTAAAGAATATACAGAAAGAATCAGGACAATGTTATAGCAGAGAATATATGAAATGCCAGTAAATTTGAACATTTCTGTAAAGGGGACCATTTCCTAGCTCCTAAAGTTGACCAAAACTGACACAAGAGGAAATCATTGAAGGTCATCATGTCTGCCCTTGGCATTCTTGGAACGCCCTGGCCTCAGAATGCATCATCGGTAGTCCATGGTAACCTGCGGAGAGGGGGTGGGGCTGAAGGAGGTTGGAACACTGCCCTCACTGAGGGAGTGGGTGTGGCCATCTCTGCTGTGACTGAACAAAGGGAAGGGGAGCAGGGGGCCCAGGGCAGGGCCCTCAGAGCCCGGCAGGAACAGGGGAGTGTCACAAGCATTTGGCCCAGGTCAAAGGGCGCCTTCTTTGTCTGCACAGCTTCCCAAACACTCACATTTCCACTCAGGCCGCCCTCTTTGTTGAAGTGTGTGTGGAACGTGTCCTCGCAGTACACCTCGCTGCACAGCTAACCATAGGACTGGGCATCGTACCTTCCTGCCAGGTGACCGAAGTTCGGAGGCAGATGGGTCACTGGGACCAACGCGGAGAGGCTCCTGCCCTGACCACAGGTCGACCACAGCCGCTGCCCCAGATCGTGGGTTGCAAAGCAGCCCTGTCTGAATCCCCTGCCTCTAGAGGGAGTATTGGACCAACACTTCTAAAAAATGGGGTCCTTGCGGGCAACTCATCGGAGGGACACAAAAAAATCTTTGCCGACTTTCTCCTGAAGCTTACGAGCGTTCACACTTAAGCCTTTTACAATGTCAGCTGTTTAGCTAAACATGAGCTCATGATCTAAATTTACACAATAATGAAGAAATCAGCTACAAGGGGAGACAATCAGCAAAAACAATCAATATGAGAATTAGTTTCCCAAGGCCACCCATCAGATGTTGGAATAATCAGGTGCAAGGCAGAATATATACATAAAACTGGAACTGGAACAAGGAACAAGGATGTTTTCAAAGACTGGTAGGATCTCTAAAACATTTGTAAAGTACATGTCATTGATAAAGCTAAATACTCAAAGGTTGTGTAATACAACAGATTAATCATTGAGAAGAGTGAAATTATGCTGTTTTGAAAACTATGGCAGGTCAGATTTTCTGCCTAATGATATAAGAAGATTTCTCTCAAAAATACACATTATTTCAAAGACTTATTGGCTGTGAAATAAGTGAAGGGTATTTCAAATGGCTTGTCTGCAAAGAAAGGTGAGATGTAGGGAATCACAGAAAGTCGAGGGGAAAATATGTCAATATATACATTGCTATATGGTGAACTAAGCCTTAGGCCAGCAACAGTGGAGAGGACCTGACCCTTAGAAACTTACAAGTAAGCTGGAATCTTCAAAAGTTCAAATCTTTATAAGTAAAAAGATTTATTAAAATGAATAACCAAGTGTTTTAATTGACATCAGATGATCAAAACAACAAACCCTGAGAACATAGAAAAAAATATAAATAAAGATATGAGCAGAACTTCATACAACAGAAAACGTATAAAATTGAGGTGATTTAGTAAGTCCAAAGAATATTCTTTGAAAAGATTTAAAAGACACACTTTGATTAAGGAAAACATAAACATATGTAAAGAATATACAGAAAGAATCAGGACAATGTTATAGCAGAGAATATATGAAATGCCAGTAAATTTGAACATTTCTGTAAAGGGGACCATTTCCTAGCTCCTAAAGTTGACCAAAACTGACACAAGAGGAAATCATTGAAGGTCATCATGTCTGCCCTTGGCATTCTTGGAACGCCCTGGCCTCAGAATGCAGCATCGGTAGTCCATGGTAACCTGCGGAGAGGGGGTGGGGCTGAAGGAGGTTGGAACACTGCCCTCACTGAGGGAGTGGGTGTGGCCATCTCTGCTGTGACTGAACAAAGGGCAGGGGAGCAGGGGGCCCAGGGCAGGGCCCTCAGAGCCCGGCAGGACCAGGGGAGTGTCACAAGCATTTGGCCCAGGCCAAAGGGCGCCTTCTTTGTCTGCACAGCTTCCCAAACACTCACATTTCCACTCAGGCCGCCCTCTTTGTTGAAGTGTGTGTGGAACGTGTCCTCGCAGTACACCTCGCTGCACAGCTAACCATAGGACTGGGCATCGTACCTTCCTGCCAGGTGACCGAAGTTCGCAGGCAGATGGGTCACTGGGACCAACGCGGAGAGGCTCCTGCCCTGACCACAGGTCGACCACAGCCGCTGCCCCAGATCGGGGGTTGCAAAGCAGCCCTGTCTGAATCCCCTGCCTCTAGAGGGAGTATTGGACCAACACTTCTAAAAAATGGGGTCCTTGCGGGCAACTCATCGGAGGGACACAAAAAAATCTTTGCCGACTTTCTCCTGAAGCTTACGAGCGTTCACACTTAAGCCTTTTACAATGTCAGCTGTTTAGCTAAACATGAGCTCATGATCTAAATTTACACAATAATGAAGAAATCAGCTACAAGTGGAGACAATCAGCAAAAACAATCAATATGAGAATTAGTTTCCCAAGGCCATCCATCAGATGTTGGAATAATCAGGTGCAAGGCAGAAAATATACATAAAACTGGAACTGAAACAAGGAACAAGGATGTTTACTAAGACTGGTAGGATCTCTAAAACATTTGTAAAGTACATGTCATTGATAAAGCTAAATACTCAAAGGTTGTGTAATACAACAGATTAATCATTGAGAAGAGTGAAATTATGCTGTTTTGAAAACTATGGCAGGTCAGATTTTCTGCCTAATGATATAAGAAGATTTCTCTAAAAAATACACATTATTTCAAAGACTTATTGGCTGTGAAATAAGTGAAGGGTATTTCAAATGGCTTGTCTGCAAAGAAAGGTGAGATGTAGGGAATCACAGAAAGTCGAGGGGAAAATATGTCAATATATACATTGCTATATGGTGAACTAAGCCTTAGGCCAGCAACAATGGAGAGGACCTGACCCTTAGAAACTTACAAGTAAGCTGGAATCTTCAAAAGTTCAAATCTTTCTAAGTAAAAAGGTTTATTAAAATGAATAACCAAGTGTTTTAATTGACATCAGATGATCAAAACAACAAACCCTGAGAACATAGAAAAAATATAAATAAAGATATGAGCAGAACTTAATACAACAGAAAACGTATAAAATTGAGGTGATTTAGTAAGTCCAAAGAATATTTTTTGAAAAGATTTAAAAGACACACTTTGATTAAGGAAAACATAAACATATGTAAAGAATATACAGAAAGAATCAGGACAATGTTATAGCAGAGAATATATGAAATGCCAGTAAATTTGAACATTTCTGTAAAGGGGACCATTTCCTAGCTCCTAAAGTTGACCAAAACTGACACAAGAGGAAATCATTGAAGGTCATCATGTCTGCCCTTGGCATTCTTGGAACGCCCTGGCCTCAGAATGCAGCATCGGTAGTCCATGGTAACCTGCGGAGAGGGGGTGGGGCTGAAGGAGGTTGGAACACTGCCCTCACTGAGGGAGTGGGTGTGGCCATCTCTGCTGTGACTGAACAAAGGGCAGGGGAGCAGGGGGCCCAGGGCAGGGCCCTCAGAGGCCGGCAGGCCCAGGGGTGTGTCACAAGCATTCGGCCCAGGCCAAAGGGCGCCTTCTTTGTCCGCACAGCTTCCCAAACACTCACCTTTCCACTCAGGCCGCCCTCTTTGTTGAAGTGTGTGTGGAACGTGTCCTCGCAGTACACCTCGCTGCACAGCTAACCATAGGACTGGGCATCGTACCTTCCTGCCAGGTGACCGAAGTTCGCAGGCAGATGGGTCCCTCGGCCCAACGCGGAGAGGCTCCTGCCCTGACCACAGGTCGACCACAGCCGCTGCCCCCGATCGGGGGCCGCAAAGCAGCCCTGTCTGAATCCCCTGCCTCTAGAGGGAGTATTGGACCAACACTTCTAAAAAATGGGGTCCTTGCGGGCAACTCATCGGAGGGACACAAATAAATCTTTGCCGACTTTCTCCTGAAGCTTACGAGCGTTCACACTTAAGCATGTTACAATGTCAGCTGTATAGCTAAACATGAGCTCATGATCTAAATTTACACAATAATGAAGAAATCAGCTACAAGGGGAGACAATCAGCAAAAACAATCAATATGAGAATTAGTTTCCCAAGGCCATCCATCAGATGTTGGAATAATCAGAGGCAAGGCAGAAAATATACATAAAACTGGTACTGAAACAAGGAACAAAGATGTTTACTAAGACTGATAGGATCTCTAAAACATTTGTAAAGTACATGTCATTGATAAAGCTAAATACTCAAAGGTTGTGTAATACAACAGATTAATCATTGAGAAGAGTGAAATTATGCTGTTTTGAAAACTATGGCAGGTCAGATTTTCTGCCTAATGATATAAGAAGATTTCTCTCAAAAATACACATTATTTCAAAGACTTATTGGCTGTGAAATAAGTGAAGGGTATTTCAAATGGCTTATCTGCAAAGAAAGGTGAGATGTAGGGAATCACAGAAAGTCGAGGGGAAAATATGTCAATGTATACATTGCTATATGGTGAACTAAGCCTTAGGCCAGCAACAATGGAGAGGACATGACCCTTAGAAACTTACAAGTAAACTGGAATCTTCAAAAGTTCAAATCTTTCTAAGTAAAAAGGTTTATTAAAATGAATAACCAAGTGTTTTAATTGACATCAGATGATCAAAACAACAAACCCTGAGAACATAGAAAAAATATAAATAAAGATATGAGCAGAACTTAATACAACAGAAAACGTATAAAATTGAGGTGATTTAGTAAGTCCAAAGAATATTCTTTGAAAAGATTTAAAAGACACACTTTGATTAAGGAAAACATAAACATATGTAAAGAATATACAGAAAGAATCAGGACAATGTTATAGCAGAGAATATATGAAATGCCAGTAAATTTGAACATTTCTGTAAAGGGGACCATTTCCTAGCTCCTAAAGTTGACCAAAACTGACACAAGAGGAAATCATTGAAGGTCATCATGTCTGCCCTTGGCATTCTTGGAACGCCCTGGCCTCAGAATGCAGCATCGGTAGTCCATGGTAACCTGCGGAGAGGGGGTGGGGCTGAAGGAGGTTGGAACACTGCCCTCACTGAGGGAGTGGGTGTGGCCATCTCTGCTGTGACTGAACAAAGGGCAGGGGAGCAGGGGGCCCAGGGCAGGGCCCTCAGAGCCCGGCAGGACCAGGGGAGTGTCACAAGCATTTGGCCCAGGCCAAAGGGCGCCTTCTTTGTCTGCACAGCTTCCCAAACACTCACATTTCCACTCAGGCCGCCCTCTTTGTTGAAGTGTGTGTGGAACGTGTCCTCGCAGTACACCTCGCTGCACAGCTAACCATAGGACTGGGCATCGTACCTTCCTGCCAGGTGACCGAAGTTCGCAGGCAGATGGGTCTCTGGGACCAACGCGGAGAGGCTCCTGCCCTGACCACAGGTCGACCACAGCCGCTGCCCCAGATCGGGGGTTGCAAAGCAGCCCTGTCTGAATCCCCTGCCTCTAGAGGGAGTATTGGACCAACACTTCTAAAAAATGGGGTCCTTGCGGGCAACTCATCGGAGGGACACAAAAAAATCTTTGCCGACTTTCTCCTGAAGCTTACGAGCGTTCACACTTAAGCCTTTTACAATGTCAGCTGTTTAGCTAAACATGAGCTCATGATCTAAATTTACACAATAATGAAGAAATCAGCTACAAGGGGAGACAATCAGCAAAAACAATCAATATGAGAATTAGTTTCCCAAGGCCACCCATCAGATGTTGGAATAATCAGGTGCAAGGCAGAATATATACATAAAACTGGAACTGGAACAAGGAACAAGGATGTTTTCAAAGACTGGTAGGATCTCTAAAACATTTGTAAAGTACATGTCATTGATAAAGCTAAATACTCAAAGGTTGTGTAATACAACAGATTAATCATTGAGAAGAGTGAAATTATGCTGTTTTGAAAACTATGGCAGGTCAGATTTTCTGCCTAATGATATAAGAAGATTTCTCTCAAAAATACACATTATTTCAAAGACTTATTGGCTGTGAAATAAGTGAAGGGTATTTCAAATGGCTTGTCTGCAAAGAAAGGTGAGATGTAGGGAATCACAGAAAGTCGAGGGGAAAATATGTCAATATATACATTGCTATATGGTGAACTAAGCCTTAGGCCAGCAACAATGGAGAGGACCTGACCCTTAGAAACTTACAAGTAAGCTGGAATCTTCAAAAGTTCAAATCTTTCTAAGTAAAAAGGTTTATTAAAATGAATAACCAAGTGTTTTAATTGACATCAGATGATCAAAACAACAAACCCTGAGAACATAGAAAAAATATAAATAAAGATATGAGCAGAACTTAATACAACAGAAAACGTATAAAATTGAGGTGATTTAGTAAGTCCAAAGAATATTCTTTGAAAAGATTTAAAAGACACACTTTGATTAAGGAAAACATAAACATATGTAAAGAATATACAGAAAGAATCAGGACAATGTTATAGCAGAGAATATATGAAATGCCAGTAAATTTGAACATTTCTGTAAAGGGGACCATTTCCTAGCTCCTAAAGTTGACCAAAACTGACACAAGAGGAAATCATTGAAGGTCATCATGTCTGCCCTTGGCATTCTTGGAACGCCCTGGCCTCAGAATGCAGCATCGGTAGTCCATGGTAACCTGCGGAGAGGGGGTGGGGCTGAAGGAGGTTGGAACACTGCCCTCACTGAGGGAGTGGGTGTGGCCATCTCTGCTGTGACTGAACAAAGGGCAGGGGAGCAGGGGGCCCAGGGCAGGGCCCTCAGAGCCCGGCAGGACCAGGGGAGTGTCACAAGCATTTGGCCCAGGCCAAAGGGCGCCTTCTTTGTCTGCACAGCTTCCCAAACACTCACATTTCCACTCAGGCCGCCCTCTTTGTTGAAGTGTGTGTGGAACGTGTCCTCGCAGTACACCTCGCTGCACAGCTAACCATAGGACTGGGCATCGTACCTTCCTGCCAGGTGACCGAAGTTCGCAGGCAGATGGGTCTCTGGGACCAACGCGGAGAGGCTCCTGCCCTGACCACAGGTCGACCACAGCCGCTGCCCCAGATAGGGGGTTGCAAAGCAGCCCTGTCTGAATCCCCTGCCTCTAGAGGGAGTATTGGACCAACACTTCTAAAAAATGGGGTCCTTGCGGGCAACTCATCGGAGGGACACAAAAAAATCTTTGCCGACTTTCTCCTGAAGCTTACGAGCGTTCACACTTAAGCCTTTTACAATGTCAGCTGTTTAGCTAAACATGAGCTCATGATCTAAATTTACACAATAATGAAGAAATCAGCTACAAGGGGAGACAATCAGCAAAAACAATCAATATGAGAATTAGTTTCCCAAGGCCACCCATCAGATGTTGGAATAATCAGGTGCAAGGCAGAATATATACATAAAACTGGAACTGGAACAAGGAACAAGGATGTTTTCAAAGACTGGTAGGATCTCTAAAACATTTGTAAAGTACATGTCATTGATAAAGCTAAATACTCAAAGGTTGTGTAATACAACAGATTAATCATTGAGAAGAGTGAAATTATGCTGTTTTGAAAACTATGGCAGGTCAGATTTTCTGCCTAATGATATAAGAAGATTTCTCTCAAAAATACACATTATTTCAAAGACTTATTGGCTGTGAAATAAGTGAAGGGTATTTCAAATGGCTTGTCTGCAAAGAAAGGTGAGATGTAGGGAATCACAGAAAGTCGAGGGGAAAATATGTCAATATATACATTGCTATATGGTGAACTAAGCCTTAGGCCAGCAACAATGGAGAGGACCTGACCCTTAGAAACTTACAAGTAAGCTGGAATCTTCAAAAGTTCAAATCTTTCTAAGTAAAAAGATTTATTAAAATGAATAACCAAGTGTTTTAATTGACATCAGATGATCAAAACAACAAACCCTGAGAACATAGAAAAAATATAAATAAAGATATGAGCAGAACTTAATACAACAGAAAACGTATAAAATTGAGGTGATTTAGTAAGTCCAAAGAATATTCTTTGAAAAGATTTAAAAGACACACTTTGATTAAGGAAAACATAAACATATGTAAAGAATATACAGAAAGAATCAGGACAATGTTATAGCAGAGAATATATGAAATGCCAGTAAATTTGAACATTTCTGTAAAGGGGACCATTTCCTATTTCCTAAAGTTGACCAAAACTGACACAAGAGGAAATCATTGAAGGTCATCATGTCTGCCCTTGGCATTCTCGGAACGCCCTGGCCTCAGAATGCAGCATCGGTAGTCCATGGTAATCTGCGGAGAGGGGGCGGGGCTGAAGGAGGTTGGAACACTGCCCTCACTGAGGGAGTGGGTGTGGCCATCTCTGCTGTGACTGAACAAAGGGCAGGGGAGCAGGGGGCCCAGGGCAGGGCCCTCAGAGGCCGACAGGCCCAGGGGTGTGTCACAAGCATTTGGCCCAGGCCAAAGGGCGCCTTCTTTGTCCGCACAGCTTCCCAAACACTCACCTTTCCACTCAGGCCGCACTCTTTGTTGAAGTGTGTGTGGAACGTGTCCTCGCAGTACACCTCGCTGCACAGCTAACCATAGGACTGGGCATCGTACCTTCCTGCCAGGTGACTGAAGTTCGTAGGCAGATGGGTCACTGGGACCAACGCGGAGAGGCTCCTGCCCTGACCACAGGTCGACCACAGCCGCTGCCCCAGATCGGGGGCCGCAAAGCAGCCCTGTCTGAATCCCCTGCCTCTAGAGGGAGTATTGGACCAACACTTCTAAAAAATGGGGTCCTTGCGGGCAACTCATCGGAGGGACACAAATAAATCGTTGCCGACTTTCTCCTGGAGCTTACGAGCGTTCACACTTATGCCTTTTACAATGTCAGCTGTTTAGCTAAACATGAGCTCATGATCTAAATTTACACAATAATGAAGAAATCAGCTACAAGGGGAGACAATCAGCAAAAACAATCAATATGAGAATTAGTTTCCCAAGGCCACCCATCAGATGTTGGAATAATCAGGTGCAAGGCAGAATATATACATAAAACTGGAACTGGAACAAGGAACAAGGATGTTTTCAAAGACTGATAGGATCTCTAAAACATTTGTAAAGTACATGTCATTGATAAAGCTAAATACTCAAAGGTTGTGTAATACAACAGATTAATCATTGAGAAGAGTGAAATTATGCTGTTTTGAAAACTATGGCAGGTCAGATTTTCTGCCTAATGATATAAGAAGATTTCTCTCAAAAATACACATTATTTCAAAGACTTATTGGCTGTGAAATAAGTTAAGGGTATTTCAAATGGCTTGTCTGCAAAGAAAGGTGAGATGTAGGGAATCACAGAAAGTCGAGGGGAAAATATGTCAATATATACATTGCTATATGGTGAACTAAGCCTTAGGCCAGCAACAATGGAGAGGACCTGACCCTTAGAAACTTACAAGTAAGCTGGAATCTTCAAAAGTTCAAATCTTTATAAGTAAAAAGATTTATTAAAATGAATAACCAAGTGTTTTAATTGACATCAGATGATCAAAACAACAAACCCTGAGAACATAGAAAAAATATAAATAAAGATATGAGCAGAACTTAATACAACAGAAAACGTATAAAATTGAGGTGATTTAGTAAGTCCAAAGAATATTCTTTGAAAAGATTTAAAAGACACACTTTGATTAAGGAAAACATAAACATATGTAAAGAATATACAGAAAGAATCAGGACAATGTTATAGCAGAGAATATATGAAATGCCAGTAAATTTGAACATTTCTGTAAAGGGGACCATTTCCTAGCTCCTAAAGTTGACCAAAACTGACACAAGAGGAAATCATTGAAGGTCATCATGTCTGCCCTTGGCATTCTTGGAACGCCCTGGCCTCAGAATGCAGCATCGGTAGTCCATGGTAACCTGCGGAGAGGGGGTGGGGCTGAAGGAGGTTGGAACACTGCCCTCACTGAGGGAGTGGGTGTGGCCATCTCTGCTGTGACTGAACAAAGGGCAGGGGAGCAGGGGGCCCAGGGCAGGGCCCTCAGAGCCCGGCAGGACCAGGGGAGTGTCACAAGCATTTGGCCCAGGCCAAAGGGCGCCTTCTTTGTCTGCACAGCTTCCCAAACACTCACATTTCCACTCAGGCCGCCCTCTTTGTTGAAGTGTGTGTGGAACGTGTCCTCGCAGTACACCTCGCTGCACAGCTAACCATAGGACTGGGCATCGTACCTTCCTGCCAGGTGACCGAAGTTCGCAGGCAGATGGGTCACTGGGACCAACGCGGAGAGGCTCCTGCCCTGACCACGGTCGACCACAGCCGCTGCCCCAGATCGGGGGTTGCAAAGCAGCCCTGTCTGAATCCCCTGCCTCTAGAGGGAGTATTGGACCAACACTTCTAAAAAATGGGGTCCTTGCGGGCAACTCATCAGAGGGACACAAAAAAATCTTTGCCGACTTTCTCCTGAAGCTTACGAGCGTTCACACTTAAGCCTTTTACAATGTCAGCTGTTTAGCTAAACATGAGCTCATGATCTAAATTTACACAATAATGAAGAAATCAGCTACAAGGGGAGACAATCAGCAAAAACAGTCAATATGAGAATTAGTTTCCCAAGGCCACACATCAGATGTTGGAATAATCAGGTGCAAGGCAGAATATATACATAAAACTGGAACTGGAACAAGGAACAAGGATGTTTTCAAAGACTGGTAGGATCTCTAAAACATTTGTAAAGTACATGTCATTGATAAAGCTAAATACTCAAAGGTTGTGTAATACAACAGATTAATCATTGAGAAGAGTGAAATTATGCTGTTTTGAAAACTATGGCAGGTCAGATTTTCTGCCTAATGATATAAGAAGATTTCTCTCAAAAATACACATTATTTCAAAGACTTATTGGCTGTGAAATAAGTGAAGGGTATTTCAAATGGCTTGTCTGCAAAGAAAGGTGAGATGTAGGGAATCACAGAAAGTCGAGGGGAAAATATGTCAATATATACATTGCTATATGGTGAACTAAGCCTTAGGCCAGCAACAATGGAGAGGACCTGACCCTTAGAAACTTACAAGTAAGCTGGAATCTTCAAAAGTTCAAATCTTTCTAAATAAAAAGGTTTATTAAAATGAATAACCAAGTGTTTTAATTGACATCAGATGATCAAAACAACAAACCCTGAGAACATAGAAAAAATATAAATAAAGATATGAGCAGAACTTAATACAACAGAAAACGTATAAAATTGAGGTGATTTAGTAAGTCCAAAGAATATTCTTTGAAAAGATTTAAAAGACACACTTTGATTAAGGAAAACATAAACATATGTAAAGAATATACAGAAAGAATCAGGACAATGTTATAGCAGAGAATATATGAAATGCCAGTAAATTTGAACATTTCTGTAAAGGGGACCATTTCCTGTTTCCTAAAGTTGACCAAAACTGACACAAGAGGAAATCATTGAAGGTCATCATGTCTGCCCTTGGCATTCTCGGAACGCCCTGGCCTCAGAATGCAGCATCGGTAGTCCATGGTAATCTGCGGAGAGGGGGCGGGGCTGAAGGAGGTTGGAACACTGCCCTCACTGAGGGAGTGGGTGTGGCCATCTCTGCTGTGACTGAACAAAGGGCAGGGGAGCAGGGGGCCCAGGGCAGGGCCCTCAGAGGCCGGCAGGCCCAGGGGTGTGTCACAAGCATTTGGCCCAGGCCAAAGGGCGCCTTCTTTGTCCGCACAGCTTCCCAAACACTCACCTTTCCACTCAGGCCGCCCTCTTTGTTGAAGTGTGTGTGGAACGTGTCCTCGCAGTACACCTCGCTGCACAGCTAACCATAGGACTGGGCATCGTACCTTCCTGCCAGGTGACCGAAGTTCGCAGGCAGATGGGTCCCTGGGCCCAACGCGGAGAGGCTCCTGCCCTGACCACAGGTCGACCACAGCCGCTGCCCCCGATCGGGGGCCGCAAAGCAGCCCTGTCTGAATCCCCTGCCTCTAGAGGGAATATTGGACCAACACTTCTAAAAAATGGGGTCCTTGCGGGCAACTCATCGGAGGGACACAAATAAATCTTTGCCGACTTTCTCCTGAAGCTTACGAGCGTTCACACTTAAGCATGTTACAATGTCAGCTGTATAGCTAAACATGAGCTCATGATCTAAATTTACACAATAATGAAGAAATCAGCTACAAGGGGAGACAATCAGCAAAAACAATCAATATGAGAATTAGTTTCCCAAGGCCATCCATCAGATGTTGGAATAATCAGGGGCAAGGCAGAAAATATACATAAAACTGGAACTGAAACAAGGAACAAAGATGTTTACTAAGACTGATAGGATCTCTAAAACATTTGTAAAGTACATGTCATTGATAAAGCTAAATACTCAAAGGTTGTGTAATACAACAGATTAATCATTGAGAAGAGTGAAATTATGCTGTTTTGAAAACTATGGCAGGTCAGATTTTCTGCCTAATGATATAAGAAGATTTCTCTCAAAAATACACATTATTTCAAAGACTTATTGGCTGTGAAATAAGTGAAGGGTATTTCAAATGGCTTGTCTGCAAAGAAAGGTGAGATGTAGGGAATCACAGAAAGTCGAGGGGAAAATATGTCAATATATACATTGCTATATGGTGAACTAAGCCTTAGGCCAGCAACAATGGAGAGGACATGACCCTTAGAAACTTACAAGTAAGCTGGAATCTTCAAAAGTTCAAATCTTTCTAAGTAAAAAGATTTATTAAAATGAATAACCAAGTGTTTTAATTGACATCAGATGATCAAAACAACAAACCCTGAGAACATAGAAAAAAATATAAATAAAGATATGAGCAGAACTTAATACAACAGAAAACGTATAAAATTGAGGTGATTTAGTAAGTCCAAAGAATATTCTTTGAAAAGATTTAAAAGACACACTTTGATTAAGGAAAACATAAACATATGTAAAGAATATACAGAAAGAATCAGGACAATGTTATAGCAGAGAATATATGAAATGCCAGTAAATTTGAACATTTCTGTAAAGGGGACCATTTCCTAGCTCCTAAAGTTGACCAAAACTGACACAAGAGGAAATCATTGAAGGTCATCATGTCTGCCCTTGGCATTCTTGGAACGCCCTGGCCTCAGAATGCAGCATCGGTAGTCCATGGTAACCTGCGGAGAGGGGGTGGGGCTGAAGGAGGTTGGAACACTGCCCTCACTGAGGGAGTGGGTGTGGCCATCTCTGCTGTGACTGAACAAAGGGCAGGGGAGCAGGGGGCCCAGGGCAGGGCCCTCAGAGCCCGGCAGGACCAGGGGAGTGTCACAAGCATTTGGCCCAGGCCAAAGGGCGCCTTCTTTGTCTGCACAGCTTCCCAAACACTCACATTTCCACTCAGGCCGCCCTCTTTGTTGAAGTGTGTGTGGAACGTGTCCTCGCAGTACACCTCGCTGCACAGCTAACCATAGGACTGGGCATCGTACCTTCCTGCCAGGTGACCGAAGTTCGCAGGCAGATGGGTCACTGGGACCAACGCAGAGAGGCTCCTGCCCTGACCACAGGTCGACCACAGCCGCTGCCCCAGATCGGGGGTTGCAAAGCAGCCCTGTCTGAATCCCCTGCCTCTAGAGGGAGTATTGGACCAACACTTCTAAAAAATGGGGTCCTTGCGGGCAACTCATCGGAGGGACACAAAAAAATCTTTGCCGACTTTCTCCTGAAGCTTACGAGCGTTCACACTTAAGCCTTTTACAATGTCAGCTGTTTAGCTAAACATGAGCTCATGATCTAAATTTACACAATAATGAAGAAATCAGCTACAAGGGGAGACAATCAGCAAAAACAATCAATATGAGAATTAGTTTCCCAAGGCCACCCATCAGATGTTGGAATAATCAGGTGCAAGGCAGAATATATACATAAAACTGGAACTGGAACAAGGAACAAGGATGTTTTCAAAGACTGGTAGGATCTCTAAAACATTTGTAAAGTACATGTCATTGATAAAGCTAAATACTCAAAGGTTGTGTAATACAACATATTAATCATTGAGAAGAGTGAAATTATGCTGTTTTGAAAACTATGGCAGGTCAGATTTTCTGCCTAATGATATAAGAAGATTTCTCTCAAAAATACACATTATTTCAAAGACTTATTGGCTGTGAAATAAGTGAAGGGTATTTCAAATGGCTTGTCTGCAAAGAAAGGTGAGATGTAGGGAATCACAGAAAGTCGAGGGGAAAATATGTCAATATATACATTGCTATATGGTGAACTAAGCCTTAGGCCAGCAACAATGGAGAGGACCTGACCCTTAGAAACTTACAAGTAAGCTGGAATCTTCAAAAGTTCAAATCTTTATAAGTAAAAAGGTTTATTAAAATGAATAACCAAGTGTTTTAATTGACATCAGATGATCAAAACAACAAACCCTGAGAACATAGAAAAAATATAAATAAAGATATGAGCAGAACTTAATACAACAGAAAACGTATAAAATTGAGGTGATTTAGTAAGTCCAAAGAATATTCTTTGAAAAGATTTAAAAGACACACTTTGATTAAGGAAAACATAAACATATGTAAAGAATATACAGAAAGAATCAGGACAATGTTATAGCAGAGAATATATGAAATGCCAGTAAATTTGAACATTTCTGTAAAGGGGACCATTTCCTAGCTCCTAAAGTTGACCAAAACTGACACAAGAGGAAATCATTGAAGGTCATCATGTCTGCCCTTGGCATTCTTGGAACGCACTGGCCTCAGAATGCAGCATCGGTAGTCCATGGTAACCTGCGGAGAGGGGGTGGGGCTGAAGGAGGTTGGAACACTGCCCTCACTGAGGGAGTGGGTGTGGCCATCTCTGTTGTGACTGAACAAAGGGCAGGGGAGCAGGGGGCCCAGGGCAGGGCCCTCAGAGCCCGGCAGGACCAGGGGAGTGTCACAAGCATTTGGCCCAGGCCAAAGGGCGCCTTCTTTGTCTACACAGCTTCCCAAACACTCACATTTCCACTCAGGCCGCCCTCTTTGTTGAAGTGTGTGTGGAACGTGTCCTCGCAGTACACCTCGCTGCACAGCTAACCATAGGACTGGGCATCGTACCTTCCTGCCAGGTGACCGAAGTTCGCAGGCAGATGGGTCACTGGGACCAACGCGGAGAGGCTCCTGCCCTGACCACAGGTCGACCACAGCCGCTGCCCCAGATCGGGGGTTGCAAAGCAGCCCTGTCTGAATCCCCTGCCTCTAGAGGGAGTATTGGACCAACACTTCTAAAAAATGGGGTCCTTGCGGGCAACTCATCGGAGGGACACAAAAAAATCTTTGCCGACTTTCTCCTGAAGCTTACGAGCGTTCACACTTAAGCCTTTTACAATGTCAGCTGTTTAGCTAAACATGAGCTCATGATCTAAATTTACACAATAATGAAGAAATCAGCTACAAGGGGAGACAATCAGCAAAAACAATCAATATGAGAATTAGTTTCCCAAGGCCACCCATCAGATGTTGGAATAATCAGGTGCAAGGCAGAATATATACATAAAACTGGAACTGGAACAAGGAACAAGGATGTTTTCAAAGACTGGTAGGATCTCTAAAACATTTGTAAAGTACATGTCATTGATAAAGCTAAATACTCAAAGGTTGTGTAATACAACAGATTAATCATTGAGAAGAGTGAAATTATGCTGTTTTGAAAACTATGGCAGGTCAGATTTTCTGCCTAATGATATAAGAAGATTTCTCTCAAAAATACACATTATTTCAAAGACTTATTGGCTGTGAAATAAGTTAAGGGTATTTCAAATGGCTTGTCTGCAAAGAAAGGTGAGATGTAGGGAATCACAGAAAGTCGAGGGGAAAATATGTCAATATATACATTGCTATATGGTGAACTAAGCCTTAGGCCAGCAACAATGGAGAGGACCTGACCCTTAGAAACTTACAAGTAAGCTGGAATCTTCAAAAGTTCAAATCTTTCTAAGTAAAAAGGTTTATTAAAATGAATAACCAAGTGTTTTAATTGACATCAGATGATCAAAACAACAAACCCTGAGAACATAGAAAAAATATAAATAAAGATATGAGCAGAACTTAATACAACAGAAAACGTATAAAATTGAGGTGATTTAGTAAGTCCAAAGAATATTCTTTGAAAAGATTTAAAAGACACACTTTGATTAAGGAAAACATAAACATATGTAAAGAATATACAGAAAGAATCAGGACAATGTTATAGCAGAGAATATATGAAATGCCAGTAAATTTGAACATTTCTGTAAAGGGGACCATTTCCTAGCTCCTAAAGTTGACCAAAACTGACACAAGAGGAAATCATTGAAGGTCATCATGTCTGCCCTTGGCATTCTTGGAACGCCCTGGCCTCAGAATGCAGCATCGGTAGTCCATGGTAACCTGCGGAGAGGGGGTGGGGCTGAAGGAGGTTGGAACACTGCCCTCACTGAGGGAGTGGGTGTGGCCATCTCTGCTGTGACTGAACAAAGGGCAGGGGAGCAGGGGGCCCAGGGCAGGGCCCTCAGAGCCCGGCAGGACCAGGGGAGTGTCACAAGCATTTGGCCCAGGCCAAAGGGCACCTTCTTTGTCTGCACAGCTTCCCAAACACTCACATTTCCACTCAGGCCGCCCTCTTTGTTGAAGTGTGTGTGGAACGTGTCCTCGCAGTACACCTCGCTGCACAGCTAACCATAGGACTGGGCATCGTACCTTCCTGCCAGGTGACCGAAGTTCACAGGCAGATGGGTCACTGGGACCAACGCGGAGAGGCTCCTGCCCTGACCACAGGTCGACCACAGCCGCTGCCCCAGATCGGGGGTTGCAAAGCAGCCCTGTCTGAATCCCCTGCCTCTAGAGGGAGTATTGGACCAACACTTCTAAAAAATGGGGTCCTTGCGGGCAACTCATCGGAGGGACACAAAAAAATCTTTGCCGACTTTCTCCTGAAGCTTACGAGCGTTCACACTTAAGCCTTTTACAATGTCAGCTGTTTAGCTAAACATGAGCTCATGATCTAAATTTACACAATAATGAAGAAATCAGCTACAAGGGGAGACAATCAGCAAAAACAATCAATATGAGAATTAGTTTCCCAAGGCCACCCATCAGATGTTGGAATAATCAGGTGCAAGGCAGAATATATACATAAAACTGGAACTGGAACAAGGAACAAGAATGTTTTCAAAGACTGGTAGGATCTCTAAAACATTTGTAAAGTACATGTCATTGATAAAGCTAAATACTCAAAGGTTGTGTAATACAACAGATTAATCATTGAGAAGAGTGAAATTATGCTGTTTTGAAAACTATGGCAGGTCAGATTTTCTGCCTAATGATATAAGAAGATTTCTCTCAAAAATACACATTATTTCAAAGACTTATTGGCTGTGAAATAAGTTAAGGGTATTTCAAATGGCTTGTCTGCAAAGAAAGGTGAGATGTAGGGAATCACAGAAAGTCGAGGGGAAAATATGTCAATATATACATTGCTATATGGTGAACTAAGCCTTAGGCCAGCAACAATGGAGAGGACCTGACCCTTAGAAACTTACAAGTAAGCTGGAATCTTCAAAAGTTCAAATCTTTATAAGGAAAAAGATTTATTAAAATGAATAACCAAGTGTTTTAATTGACATCAGATGATCAAAACAACAAACCCTGAGAACATAGAAAAAATATAAATAAAGATATGAGCAGAACTTAATACAACAGAAAACGTATAAAATTGAGGTGATTTAGTAAGTCCAAAGAATATTCTTTGAAAAGATTTAAAAGACACACTTTGATTAAGGAAAACAAAAACATAAGTAAAGAATATACAGAAAGAATCAGGACAATGTTATAGCAGAGAATATATGAAATGCCAGTAAATTTGAACATTTCTGTAAAGGGGACCATTTCCTAGCTCCTAAAGTTGACCAAAACTGACACAAGAGGAAATCATTGAAGGTCATCATGTCTGCCCTTGGCATTCTCGGAACGCCCTGGCCTCAGAATGCAGCATCGGTAGTCCATGGTAACCTGCGGAGAGGGGGTGGGGCTGAAGGAGGTTGGAACACTGCCCTCACTGAGGGAGTGGGTGTGGCCATCTCTGCTGTGACTGAACAAAGGGCAGGGGAGCAGGGGGCCCAGGGCAGGGCCCTCAGAGCCCGGCAGGACCAGGGGAGTGTCACAAGCATTTGGCCCAGGCCAAAGGGCACCTTCTTTGTCTGCACAGCTTCCCAAACACTCACATTTCCACTCAGGCCGCCCTCTTTGTTGAAGTGTGTGTGGAACGTGTCCTCGCAGTACACCTCGCTGCACAGCTAACCATAGGACTGGGCATCGTACCTTCCTGCCAGGTGACCGAAGTTCACAGGCAGATGGGTCACTGGGACCAACGCGGAGAGGCTCCTGCCCTGACCACAGGTCGACCACAGCCGCTGCCCCAGATCGGGGGTTGCAAAGCAGCCCTGTCTGAATCCCCTGCCTCTAGAGGGAGTATTGGACCAACACTTCTAAAAAATGGGGTCCTTGCGGGCAACTCATCGGAGGGACACAAAAAAATCTTTGCCGACTTTCTCCTGAAGCTTACGAGCGTTCACACTTAAGCCTTTTACAATGTCAGCTGTTTAGCTAAACATGAGCTCATGATCTAAATTTACACAATAATGAAGAAATCAGCTACAAGGGGAGACAATCAGCAAAAACAATCAATATGAGAATTAGTTTCCCAAGGCCACCCATCAGATGTTGGAATAATCAGGTGCAAGGCAGAATATATACATAAAACTGGAACTGGAACAAGGAACAAGAATGTTTTCAAAGACTGGTAGGATCTCTAAAACATTTGTAAAGTACATGTCATTGATAAAGCTAAATACTCAAAGGTTGTGTAATACAACAGATTAATCATTGAGAAGAGTGAAATTATGCTGTTTTGAAAACTATGGCAGGTCAGATTTTCTGCCTAATGATATAAGAAGATTTCTCTCAAAAATACACATTATTTCAAAGACTTATTGGCTGTGAAATAAGTTAAGGGTATTTCAAATGGCTTGTCTGCAAAGAAAGGTGAGATGTAGGGAATCACAGAAAGTCGAGGGGAAAATATGTCAATATATACATTGCTATATGGTGAACTAAGCCTTAGGCCAGCAACAATGGAGAGGACCTGACCCTTAGAAACTTACAAGTAAGCTGGAATCTTCAAAAGTTCAAATCTTTATAAGGAAAAAGATTTATTAAAATGAATAACCAAGTGTTTTAATTGACATCAGATGATCAAAACAACAAACCCTGAGAACATAGAAAAAATATAAATAAAGATATGAGCAGAACTTAATACAACAGAAAACGTATAAAATTGAGGTGATTTAGTAAGTCCAAAGAATATTCTTTGAAAAGATTTAAAAGACACACTTTGATTAAGGAAAACAAAAACATAAGTAAAGAATATACAGAAAGAATCAGGACAATGTTATAGCAGAGAATATATGAAATGCCAGTAAATTTGAACATTTCTGTAAAGGGGACCATTTCCTAGCTCCTAAAGTTGACCAAAACTGACACAAGAGGAAATCATTGAAGGTCATCATGTCTGCCCTTGGCATTCTCGGAACGCCCTGGCCTCAGAATGCAGCATCGGTAGTCCATGGTAACCTGCGGAGAGGGGGCGGGGCTGAAGGAGGTTGGAACACTGCCCTCACTGAGGGAGTGGGTGTGGCCATCTCTGCTGTGACTGAACAAAGGGCAGGGGAGCAGGGGGCCCAGGGCAGGGCCCTCAGAGTCTGGCAGGCCCAGGGGTGTGTCACAAGCATTTGGCCCAGGCCAAAGGGCGCCTTCTTTGTCCGCACAGCTTCCCAAACACTCACCTTTCCACTCAGGCCGCCCTCTTTGTTGAAGTGTGTGTGGAACGTGTCCTCGCAGTACACCTCGCTGCACAGCTAACCATAGGACTGGGCATCGTACCTTCCTGCCAGGTGACCGAAGTTCGCAGGCAGATGGGTCCCTGGGACCAACGCGGAGAGGCTCCTGCCCTGACCACAGGTCGACCACAGCCGCTGCCTCCGATCGGGGGCCGCAAAGCAGCCCTGTCTGAATCCCCTGCCTCTAGAGGGAGTATTGGACCAACACTTCTAAAAAATGGGGTCCTTGCGGGCAACTCATCGGAGGGACACAAATAAATCTTTGCCGACTGTCTCCTGAAGCTTACGAGCGTTCACACTTAAGGCTGTTACAATGTCAGCTGTTTTGCTAAACATGAGCTCATGATCTAAATTTACACAATAATGAAGAAATCAGCTACAAGTGGAGACAATCAGCAAAAACAATCAATATGAGAATTAGTTTCCCAAGGCCATCCATCAGATGTTGGAATAATCAGGTGCAAGGCAGAAAATATACATAAAACTGGAACTGAAACAAGCAACAAGGATGTTTTCAAAGACTGGTAGGATCTCTAAAACATTTGTAAAGTACATGTCATTGATAAAGCTAAATACCCAAGGTTGTGTAATACAACAGATTAATCAATGAGAAGAGTGAAATTATGCTGTTTTGAAAACTATGGCAGGTCAGATTTTCTGCCTAATGATATAAGAAGATTTCTCTAAAAAATACACATTATTTCAAAGACTTATTGGCTGTGAAATAAGTGAAGGGTATTTCAAATGGCTTGTCTGCAAAGAAAGGTGAGATGTAGGGAATCACAGAAAGTCGAGGGGAAAATATGTCAATATATACATTGCTATATGGTGAACTAAGCCTTAGGCCAGCAACAATGGAGAGGACCTGACCCTTAGAAACTTACAAGTAAGCTGGAATCTTCAAAAGTTCAAATCTTTATAAGGAAAAAGATTTATTAAAATGAATAACCAAGTGTTTTAATTGACATCAGATGATCAAAACAACAAACCCTGAGAACATAGAAAAAATATAAATAAAGATATGAGCAGAACTTAATACAACAGAAAACGTATAAAATTGAGGTGATTTAGTAAGTCCAAAGAATATTCTTTGAAAAGATTTAAAAGACACACTTTGATTAAGGAAAACAAAAACATAAGTAAAGAATATACAGAAAGAATCAGGACAATGTTATAGCAGAGAATATATGAAATGCCAGTAAATTTGAACATTTCTGTAAAGGGGACCATTTCCTAGCTCCTAAAGTTGACCAAAACTGACACAAGAGGAAATCATTGAAGGTCATCATGTCTGCCCTTGGCATTCTCGGAACGCCCTGGCCTCAGAATGCAGCATCGGTAGTCCATGGTAACCTGCGGAGAGGGGGCGGGGCTGAAGGAGGTTGGAACACTGCCCTCACTGAGGGAGTTCGTGTGGCCATCTCTGCTGTGACTGAACAAAGGGCAGGGGAGCAGGGGGCCCAGGGCAGGGCCCTCAGAGCCCGGCAGGACCAGGGGAGTGTCACAAGCATTTGGCCCAGGCCAAAGGGCGCCTTCTTTGTCTGCACAGCTTCCCAAACACTCACATTTCCACTCAGGCCGCCCTCTTTGTTGAAGTGTGTGTGGAACGTGTCCTCGCAGTACACCTCGCTGCACAGCTAACCATAGGACAGGGCATCGTACCTTCCTGCCAGGTGACCGAAGTTCGCAGGCAGATGGGTCACTGGGACCAACGCGGAGAGGCTCCTGCCCTGACCACAGGTCCACCACAGCCGCTGCCCCAGATCGGGGGTTGCAAAGCAGCCCTGTCTGAATCCCCTGCCTCTAGAGGGAGTATTGGACCAACACTTCTAAAAACTGGGGTCCTTGCGGGCAACTCATCGGAGGGACACAAAAAAATCTTTGCCGACTTTCTCCTGAAGCTTACGAGCGTTCACACTTAAGCCTTTTACAATGTCAGCTGTTTAGCTAAACATGAGCTCATGATCTAAATTTACACAATAATGAAGAAATCAGCTACAAGGGGAGACAATCAGCAAAAACAATCAATATGAGAATTAGTTTCCCAAGGCCATCCATCAGATGTTGGAATAATCAGGTGCAAGGCAGAAAATATACATAAAACTGGAACTGAAACAAGGAACAAGGATGTTTACTAAGACTGGTAGGATCTCTAAAACATTTGTAAAGTACATGTCATTGAAAAAGCTAAATACTCAAAGGTTGTGTAATACAACAGATTAATCATTGAGAAGAGTGAAATTATGCTGTTTTGAAAACTATGGCAGGTCAGATTTTCTGCCTAATGATATAAGAAGATTTCTCTCAAAAATACACATTATTTCAAAGACTTATTGGCTGTGAAATAAGTGAAGGGTATTTCAAATGGCTTGTCTGCAAAGAAAGGTGAGATGTAGGGAATCACAGAAAGTCGAGGGGAAAATATGTCAATATATACATTGCTATATGGTGAACTAAGCCTTAGGCCAGCAACAATGGAGAGGACCTGACCCTTAGAAACTTACAAGTAAGCTGGAATCTTCAAAAGTTCAAATCTTTCTAAGTAAAAAGATTTATTAAAATGAATAACCAAGTGTTTTAATTGACATCAGATGATCAAAACAACAAACCCTGAGAACATAGAAAAAATATAAATAAAGATATGAGCAGAACTTAATACAACAGAAAACGTATAAAATTGAGGTGATTTAGTAAGTCCAAAGAATATTCTTTGAAAAGATTTAAAAGACACACTTTGATTAAGGAAAACATAAACATATGTAAAGAATATACAGAAAGAATCAGGACAATGTTATAGCAGAGAATATATGAAATGCCAGTAAATTTGAACATTTCTGTAAAGGGGACCATTTCCTAGCTCCTAAAGTTGACCAAAACTGACACAAGAGGAAATCATTGAAGGTCATCATGTCTGCCCTTGGCATTCTTGGAACGCCCTGGCCTCAGAATGCAGCATCGGTAGTCCATGGTAACCTGCGGAGAGGGGGTGGGGCTGAAGGAGGTTGGAACACTGCCCTCACTGAGGGAGTGGGTGTGGCCATCTCTGCTGTGACTGAACAAAGGGCAGGGGAGCAGGGGGCCCAGGGCAGGGCCCTCAGAGCCCGGCAGGACCAGGGGAGTGTCACAAGCATTTGGCCCAGGCCAAAGGGCGCCTTCTTTGTCTGCACAGCTTCCCAAACACTCACATTTCCACTCAGGCCGCCCTCTTTGTTGAAGTGTGTGTGGAACGTGTCCTCGCAGTACACCTCGCTGCACAGCTAACCATAGGACTGGGCATCGTACCTTCCTGCCAGGTGACCGAAGTTCGCAGGCAGATGGGTCACTGGGACCAATGCGGAGAGGCTCCTGCCCTGACCACAGGTCTACCACAGCCGCTGCCCCAGATCGGGGGTTGCAAAGCAGCCCTGTCTGAATCCCCTGCCTCTAGAGGGAGTATTGGACCAACACTTCTAAAAAATGGGGTCCTTGCGGGCAACTCATCGGAGGGACACAAAAAAATCTTTGCCGACTTTCTCCTGAAGCTTACGAGCGTTCACACTTAAGCCTTTTACAATGTCAGCTGTTTAGCTAAACATGAGCTCATGATCTAAATTTACACAATAATGAAGAAATCAGCTACAAGGGGAGACAATCAGCAAAAACAATCAATATGAGAATTAGTTTCCCAAGGCCACCCATCAGATGTTGGAATAATCAGGTGCAAGGCAGAATATATACATAAAACTGGAACTGGAACAAGGAACAAGGATGTTTTCAAAGACTGGTAGGATCTCTAAAACATTTGTAAAGTACATGTCATTGATAAAGCTAAATACTCAAAGGTTGTGTAATACAACAGATTAATCATTGAGAAGAGTGAAATTATGCTGTTTTGAAAACTATGGCAGGTCAGATTTTCTGCCTAATGATATAAGAAGATTTCTCTCAAAAATACACATTATTTCAAAGACTTATTGGCTGTGAAATAAGTTAAGGGTATTTCAAATGGCTTGTCTGCAAAGAAAGGTGAGATGTAGGGAATCACAGAAAGTCGAGGGGAAAATATGTCAATATATACATTGCTATATGGTGAACTAAGCCTTAGGCCAGCAACAATGGAGAGGACCTGACCCTTAGAAACTTACAAGTAAGCTGGAATCTTCAAAAGTTCAAATCTTTATAAGGAAAAAGATGTATTAAAATGAATAACCAAGTGTTTTAATTGACATCAGATGATCAAAACAACAAACCCTGAGAACATAGAAAAAATATAAATAAAGATATGAGCAGAACTTAATACAACAGAAAACGTATAAAATTGAGGTGATTTAGTAAGTCCAAAGAATATTCTTTGAAAAGATTTAAAAGACACACTTTGATTAAGGAAAACAAAAACATAAGTAAAGAATATACAGAAAGAATCAGGACAATGTTATAAAAGAGAATATATGAAATGCCAGTAAATTTGAACATTTCTGTAAAGGGGACCATTTCCTAGCTCCTAAAGTTGACCAAAACTGACACAAGAGGAAATCATTGAAGGTCATCATGTCTGCCCTTGGCATTCTCGGAACGCCCTGGCCTCAGAATGCAGCATCGGTAGTCCATGGTAACCTGCGGAGAGGGGGCGGGGCTGAAGGAGGTTGGAACACTGCCCTCACTGAGGGAGTGGGTGTGGCCATCTCTGCTGTGACTGAACAAAGGGCAGGGGAGCAGGGGGCCCAGGGCAGGGCCCTCAGAGTCTGGCAGGCCCAGGGGTGTGTCACAAGCATTTGGCCCAGGCCCAAGGGCGCCTTCTTTGTCCGCACAGCTTCCCAAACACTCACCTTTCCACTCAGGCCGTCCCCTTTGTTGAAGTGTGTGTGGAACGTGTCCTCGCAGTACACCTCGCTGTACAGCTAACCATAGGACTGGGCATCGTACCTTCCTGCCAGGTGACCGAAGTTCGCAGGCAGATGGGTCCCTGGGCCCAACGCGGAGAGGCTCCTGCCCTGACCACAGGTCGACCACAGCCGCTGCCCCCGATCGGTGGCCGCAAAGCAGCCCTGTCTGAATCCCCTGCCTCTAGAGGGAGTATTGGACCAACACTTCTAAAAAATGGGGTCCTTGCGGGCAACTCATCGGAGGGACACAAATAAATCTTTGCCGACTTTCTCCTGAAGCTTACGATCGTTCACACTTAAGCCTGTTACAATGTCAGCTGTATAGCTAAACATGAGCTCATGATCTAAATTTACACAATAATGAAGAAATCAGCTACAAGTGGAGACAATCAGCAAAAACAATCAATATGAGAATTAGTTTCCCAAGGCCATCCATCAGATGTTGGAATAATCAGGTGCAAGGCAGAAAATATACATAAAACTGGAACTGAAACAAGCAACAAGGATGTTTTCAAAGACTGGTAGGATCTCTAAAACATTTGTAAAGTACATGTCATTGATAAAGCTAAATACCCAAGGTTGTGTAATACAACAGATTAATCATTGAGAAGAGTGAAATTATGCTGTTTTGAAAACTATGGCAGGTCAGATTTTCTGCCTAATGATATAAGAAGATTTCTCTAAAAAATACACATTATTTCAAAGACTTATTGGCTGTGAAATAAGTAAAGGGTATTTCAAATGGCTTGTCTGCAAAGAAAGGTGAGATGTAGGGAATCACAGAAAGTCGAGGGGAAAATATGTCAATATATACATTGCTATATGGTGAACTAAGCCTTAGGCCAGCAACAATGGAGAGGACCTGACCCTTAGAAACTTACAAGTAAGCTGGAATCTTCAAAAGTTCAAATCTTAATAAGTAAAAAGATTTATTAAAATGAATAACCAAGTGTTTTAATTGACATCAGATGATCAAAACAACAAACCCTGAGAACATAGAAAAAATATAAATAAAGATATGAGCAGAACTTAATACAACAGAAAACGTATAAAATTGAGGTGATTTAGTAAGTCCAAAGAATATTCTTTGAAAAGATTTAAAAGACACACTTTGATTAAGGAAAACAAAAACATAAGTAAAGAATATACAGAAAGAATCAGGACAATGTTATAGCAGAGAATATATGAAATGCCAGTAAATTTGAACATTTCTGTAAAGGGGACCATTTCCTAGCTCCTAAAGTTGACCAAAACTGACACAAGAGGAAATCATTGAAGGTCATCATGTCTGCCCTTGGCATTCTCGGAACGCCCTGGCCTCAGAATGCAGCATCGGTAGTCCATGGTAACCTGCGGAGAGGGGGCGGGGCTGAAGGAGGTTGGAACACTGCCCTCACTGAGGGAGTGGGTGTGGCCATCTCTGCTGTGACTGAACAAAGGGCAGGGGAGCAGGGGGCCCAGGGCAGGGCCCTCAGAGTCTGGCAGGCCCAGGGGTGTGTCACAAGCATTTGGCCCAGGCCAAAGGGCGCCTTCTTTGTCCGCACAGCTTCCCAAACACTCACCTTTCCACTCAGGCCGCCCTCTTTGTTGAAGTGTGTGTGGAACGTGTCCTCGCAGTATACCTCGCTGCACAGCTAACCATAGGACTGGGCATCGTACCTTCCTGACAGTTGACCGAAGTTCGCAGGCAGATGGGTCCCTGGGACCAACGCGGAGAGGCTCCTGCCCTGACCACAGGTCGACCACAGCCGCTGCCTCCGATCGGGGGCCGCAAAGCAGCCCTGTCTGAATCCCCTGCCTCTAGAGGGAGTATTGGACCAACACTTCTAAAAAATGGGGTCCTTGCGGGCAACTCATCGGAGGGACACAAATAAATCTTTGCCGACTTTCTCCTGAAGCTTACGAGCGTTCACACTTAAGCCTGTTTCAATGTCAGCTGTATAGCTAAACATGAGCTCATGATCTAAATTTACACAATAATGAAGAAATCAGCTACAAGTGGAGACAATCAGCAAAAACAATCAATATGAGAATTAGTTTCCCAAGGCCATCCATCAGATGTTGGAATAATCAGGTGCAAGGCAGAAAATATACATAAAACTGGAACTGAAACAAGCAACAAGGATGTTTTCAAAGACTGGTAGGATCTCTAAAACATTTGTAAAGTACATGTCATTGATAAAGCTAAATACCCAAGGTTGTGTAATACAACAGATTAATCATTGAGAAGAGTGAAATTATGCTGTTTTGAAAACTATGGCAGGTCAGATTTTCTGCCTAATGATATAAGAAGATTTCTCTCAAAAATACACATTATTTCAAAGACTTATTGGCTGTGAAATAAGTTAAGGGTATTTCAAATGGCTTGTCTGCAAAGAAAGGTGAGATGTAGGGAATCACAGAAAGTCGAGGGGAAAATATGTCAATATATACATTGCTATATGGTGAACTAAGCCTTAGGCCAGCAACAATGGAGAGGACATGACCCTTAGAAACTTACAAGTAAGCTGGAATCTTCAAAAGTTCAAATCTTTCTAAGTAAAAAGATTTATTAAAATGAATAACCAAGTGTTTTAATTGACATCAGATGATCAAAACAACAAACCCTGAGAACATAGAAAAAATATAAATAAAGATATGAGCAGAACTTAATACAACAGAAAACGTATAAAATTGAGGTGATTTAGTAAGTCCAAAGAATATTCTTTGAAAAGATTTAAAAGACACACTTTGATTAAGGAAAACATAAACATATGTAAAGAATATACAGAAAGAATCAGGACAATGTTATAGCAGAGAATATATGAAATGCCAGTAAATTTGAACATTTCTGTAAAGGGGACCATTTCCTAGCTCCTAAAGTTGACCAAAACTGACACAAGAGGAAATCATTGAAGGTCATCATGTCTGCCCTTGGCATTCTTGGAACGCCCTGGCCTCAGAATGCAGCATCGGTAGTCCATGGTAACCTGCGGAGAGGGGGTGGGGCTGAAGGAGGTTGGAACACTGCCCTCACTGAGGGAGTGGGTGTGGCCATCTCTGCTGTGACTGAACAAAGGGCAGGGGAGCAGGGGGCCCAGGGCAGGGCCCTCAGAGCCCGGCAGGACCAGGGGAGTGTCACAAGCATTTGGCCCAGGCCAAAGGGCGCCTTCTTTGTCTGCACAGCTTCCCAAACACTCACATTTCCACTCAGGCCGCCCTCTTTGTTGAAGTGTGTGTGGAACGTGTCCTCGCAGTACACCTCGCTGCACAGCTAACCATAGGACTGGGCATCGTACCTTCCTGCCAGGTGACCGAAGTTCGCAGGCAGATGGGTCACTGGGACCAACGCGGAGAGGCTCCTGCCCTGACCACAGGTCGACCACAGCCGCTGCCCCAGATCGGGGGTTGCAAAGCAGCCCTGTCTGAATCCCCTGCCTCTAGAGGGAGTATTGGACCAACACTTCTAAAAAATGGGGTCCTTGCGGGCAACTCATCGGAGGGACACAAAAAAATCTTTGCCGACTTTCTCCTGAAGCTTACGAGCGTTCACACTTAAGCCTTTTACAATGTCAGCTGTTTAGCTAAACATGAGCTCATGATCTAAATTTACACAATAATGAAGAAATCAGCTACAAGGGGAGACAATCAGCAAAAACAATCAATATGAGAATTAGTTTCCCAAGGCCACCCATCAGATGTTGGAATAATCAGGTGCAAGGCAGAATATATACATAAAACTGGAACTCAAAATGGATTAAAGACCTAAATGTAAGGCCAGACACTATCAAACTCTTAGAGGACAACATAGGCAGAACACTCTATGACATAAATCACAGCAAGATCCTTTTTGACCCACCTCCTAGAGAAATGGAAATAAAGACAAAAATAAACACATGGGACCTAATGAAACTTAAAAGCTTTTGCACAGCAAAGGAAACCATAAACAAGACCAAAAGACAACCCTCAGAATGGGAGAAAATATTTGCAAATGAAGCAACTGACAAAGGATTAATCTCCAAAATTTATAAGCAGCTCATGCAGCTCAATAACAAAAAAACAAACAACCCAATCCAAAAATGGGCAGAAGACCTAAATAGACATTTCTCCACAGAAGATATACAGACTGCCAACAAACACATGAAAGGATGCTCAACATCTTTACTAATTAGAGAAATGCAAATCAAAACTACAATGAGATATCATCTCACACCAGTCAGAATGGCCATCATCAAAAAATCTAGAAACAATAAATGCTGGAGAGGGTGTGGAAAAAAGGGAACACTCTTGCACTGCTGGTGGGAATGTGAATTGGTACAGCCACTATGGAGAACGGTATGGAGGTTCCTTAAAAAACTACAAATAGAACTACCATATGACCCTGCAATCCCACTACTGGGCATATACCCTGAGAAAACCATAATTCAAAAAGAGACATGTACCAAAATGTTCATAGCAGCCCTATTTACAATAGCCCGGAGATGGAAACAACCTAAGTGTCCATCATCGGATGAATGGGTAAAGAAGATGTGGCACATACATACAATGGAATATTACTCAGCCATAAAAAGAAATGAAATTGAACTATTTGTAATGAGGTGGATGGACCTAGAGTCTGTCATACAGAGTGAAGTAAGTCAGAAAGAGAAAGACAAATACTGTATGCTGACACATATATATGGAATTTAAGAAAAAAAAAGGTCATGAAGAACATAGGGGTAAGACAGGAATAAAGACACAGACCTACTAGAGAATGGACTTGAGGATATGGGGAGGGGGAAGGGTAAGCTGTGACAAAGTGAAAGAGCGGCATGGACATATATACACTACCAAACGTAAGGTAGATAGCTAGTGGGAAGCAGCCGCATAGCACAGGGAGATCAGCTCGGTGCTTTGTGACCGCCTGGAGGGGTGGGATAGGGAGGGTGGGAGGGAGACGCAAAAGGGAGGGGATATGGGAACATATGTATACATATAACTGATTAAATTTGTGATAAAGCAAAAAATAAAAAGAAAAAAAAAAAAAAAAAAAAAAAAAACTGGAACTGGAACAAGGAACAAGGATGTTTTCAAAGACTGGTAGGATCTCTAAAACATTTGTAAAGTACATGTCATTGATAAAGCTAAATACTCAAAGGTTGTGTAATACAACAGATTAATCATTGAGAAGAGTGAAATTATGCTGTTTTGAAAACTATGGCAGGTCAGATTTTCTGCCTAATGATATAAGAAGATTTCTCTCAAAAATACACATTATTTCAAAGACTTATTGGCTGTGAAATAAGTGAAGGGTATTTCAAATGGCTTGTCTGCAAAGAAAGGTGAGATGTAGGGAATCACAGAAAGTCGAGGGGAAAATATGTCAATATATACATTGCTATATGGTGAACTAAGCCTTAGGCCAGCAACAATGGAGAGGACCTGACCCTTAGAAACTTACAAGTAAGCTGGAATCTTCAAAAGTTCAAATCTTTATAAGTAAAAAGATTTATTAAAATGAATAACCAAGTGTTTTAATTGACATCAGATGATCAAAACAACAAACCCTGAGAACATAGAAAAAATATAAATAAAGATATGAGCAGAACTTAATACAACAGAAAACGTATAAAATTGAGGTGATTTAGTAAGTCCAAAGAATATTCTTTGAAAAGATTTAAAAGACACACTTTGATTAAGGAAAACAAAAACATAAGTAAAGAATATACAGAAAGAATCAGGACAATGTTATAGCAGAGAATATATGAAATGCCAGTAAATTTGAACATTTCTGTAAAGGGGACCATTTCCTAGCTCCTAAAGTTGACCAAAACTGACACAAGAGGAAATCATTGAAGGTCATCATGTCTGCCCTTGGCATTCTCGGAACGCCCTGGCCTCAGAATGCAGCATCGGTAGTCCATGGTAACCTGCGGAGAGGGGGCGGGGCTGAAGGAGGTTGGAACACTGCCCTCACTGAGGGAGTGGGTGTGGCCATCTCTGCTGTGACTGAACAAAGGGCAGGGGAGCAGGGGGCCCAGGGAAGGGCCCTCAGAGGCCAGCAGGCCCAGGGGTGTGTCACAAGCATTTGGCCCAGGCCAAAGGGCGCCTTCTTTGTCCGCACAGCTTCCCAAACACTCACCTTTCCACTCAGGCCGCCCTCTTTGTTGAAGTGTGTGTGGAACTTGTCCTCGCAGTACACCTCGCTGCACAGCTAACCATAGGACTGGGCATCGTACCTTCCTGCCAGGTGACTGAAGTTCGCAGGCAGATGGGTCCCTGGGACCAACGCGGAGAGGCTCCTGCCCTGACCACAGGTCGACCACAGCCGCTGCCTCCGATCGGGGGCCGCAAAACAGCCCTGTCTGAATCCCCTGCCTCTATAGGGAGTATTGGACCAACACTTCTAAAAAATGGGGTCCTTGCGGGCAACTCATCGGAGGGACACAAATAAATCGTTTCCGACTTTCTCCTGGAGCTTACGAGCGTTCACACTTAAGCCTGATACAATGTCAGCTGCATAGCTAAACATGAGCTCATGATCTAAATTTACACAATAATGAAGAAATCAGCTACAAGTGGAGACAATCAGCAAAAACAATCAATATGAGAATTAGTTTCCCAAGGCCATCCATCAGATGTTGGAATAATCAGGTGCAAGGCAGAAAATATACATAAAACTGGAACTGAAACAAGCAACAAGGATGTTTTCAAATACTGGTAGGATCTCTAAAACATTTGTAAAGTACATGTCATTGATAAAGCTAAATACCCAAGGTTGTGTAATACAACAGATTAATCATTGAGAAGAGTGAAATTATGCTGTTTTGAAAACTATGGCAGGTCAGATTTTCTGCCTAATGATATAAGAAGATTTCTCTCAAAAATACACATTATTTCAAAGACTTATTGGCTGTGAAATAAGTTAAGGGTATTTCAAATGGCTTGTCTGCAAAGAAAGGTGAGATGTAGGGAATCACAGAAAGTCGAGGGGAAAATATGTCAATATATACATTGCTATATGGTGAACTAAGCCTTAGGCCAGCAACAATGGAGAGGACCTGACCCTTAGAAACTTACAAGTAAGCTGGAATCTTCAAAAGTTCAAATCTTTCTAAGTAAAAAGATTTATTAAAATGAATAACCAAGTGTTTTAATTGACATCAGATGATCAAAACAACAAACCCTGAGAACATAGAAAAAAATATAAATAAAGATATGAGCAGAACTTAATACAACAGAAAACGTATAAAATTGAGGTGATTTAGTAAGTCCAAAGAATATTCTTTGAAAAGATTTAAAAGACACACTTTGATTAAGGAAAACATAAACATATGTAAAGAATATACAGAAAGAATCAGGACAATGTTATAGCAGAGAATATATGAAATGCCAGTAAATTTGAACATTTCTGTAAAGGGGACCATTTCCTAGCTCCTAAAGTTGACCAAAACTGACACAAGAGGAAATCATTGAAGGTCATCATGTCTGCCCTTGGCATTCTTGGAACGCCCTGGCCTCAGAATGCAGCATCGGTAGTCCATGGTAACCTGCGGAGAGGGGGTGGGGCTGAAGGAGGTTGGAACACTGCCCTCACTGAGGGAGTGGGTGTGGCCATCTCTGCTGTGACTGAACAAAGGGCAGGGGAGCAGGGGGCCCAGGGCAGGGCCCTCAGAGCCCGGCAGGACCAGGGGAGTGTCACAAGCATTTGGCCCAGGCCAAAGGGCGCCTTCTTTGTCTGCACAGCTTCCCAAACACTCACATTTCCACTCAGGCCGCCCTCTTTGTTGAAGTGTGTGTGGAACGTGTCCTCGCAGTACACCTCGCTGCACAGCTAACCATAGGACTGGGCATCGTACCTTCCTGCCAGGTGACCGAAGTTCGCAGGCAGATGGGTCACTGGGACCAACGCGGAGAGGCTCCTGCCCTGACCACAGGTCGACCACAGCCACTGCCCCAGATCGGGGGTTGCAAAGCAGCCCTGTCTGAATCCCCTGCCTCTAGAGGGAGTATTGGACCAACACTTCTAAAAAATGGGGTCCTTGCGGGCAACTCATCGGAGGGACACAAAAAAATCTTTGCCGACTTTCTCCTGAAGCTTACGAGCGTTCACACTTAAGCCTTTTACAATGTCAGCTGTTTAGCTAAACATGAGCTCATGATCTAAATTTACACAATAATGAAGAAATCAGCTACAAGGGGAGACAATCAGCAAAAACAATCAATATGAGAATTAGTTTCCCAAGGCCACCCATCAGATGTTGGAATAATCAGGTGCAAGGCAGAATATATACATAAAACTGGAACTGGAACAAGGAACAAGGATGTTTTCAAAGACTGGTAGGATCTCTAAAACATTTGTAAAGTACATGTCATTGATAAAGCTAAATACTCAAAGGTTGTGTAATACAACAGATTAATCATTGAGAAGAGTGAAATTATGCTGTTTTGAAAACTATGGCAGGTCAGATTTTCTGCCTAATGATATAAGAAGATTTCTCTCAAAAATACACATTATTTCAAAGACTTATTGGCTGTGAAATAAGTGAAGGGTATTTCAAATGGCTTGTCTGCAAAGAAAGGTGAGATGTAGGGAATGACAGAAAGTCGAGGGGAAAATATGTCAATATATACATTGCTATATGGTGAACTAAGCCTTAGGCCAGCAACAATGGAGAGGACCTGACCCTTAGAAACTTACAAGTAAGCTGGAATCTTCAAAAGTTCAAATCTTTATAAGTAAAAAGATTTATTAAAATGAATAACCAAGTGTTTTAATTGACATCAGATGATCAAAACAACAAACCCTGAGAACATAGAAAAAATATAAATAAAGATATGAGCAGAACTTAATACAACAGAAAACGTATAAAATTGAGGTGATTTAGTAAGTCCAAAGAATATTATTTGAAAAGATTTAAAAGACACACTTTGATTAAGGAAAACAAAAACATAAGTAAAGAATATACAGAAAGAATCAGGACAATGTTATAGCAGAGAATATATGAAATGCCAGTAAATTTGAACATTTCTGTAAAGGGGACCATTTCCTAGCTCCTAAAGTTGACCAAAACTGACACAAGAGGAAATCATTGAAGGTCATCATGTCTGCCCTTGGCATTCTCGGAACGCCCTGGCCTCAGAATGCAGCATCGGTAGTCCATGGTAACCTGCGGAGAGGGGGCGGGGCTGAAGGAGGTTGGAACACTGCCCTCACTGAGGGAGTGGGTGTGGCCATCTCTGCTGTGACTGAACAAAGGGTAGGGGAGCAGGGGGCCCAGGGCAGGGCCCTCAGCGGCCAGCAGGCCCAGGGGTGTGTCACAAGCATTTGGCCCAGGCCAAAGGGCGCCTTCTTTGTCCGCACAGCTTCCCAAACACTCACCTTTCCACTCAGGCCGCCCTCTTTGTTGAAGTGTGTGTGGAACGTGTCCTCGCAGTACACCTCGCTGCACAGCTAACCATAGGACTGGGCATCGTACCTTCCTGCCAGGTGACTGAAGTTCGCAGGCAGATGGGTCCCTGGGACCAACGCGGAGAGGCTCCTGCCCTGACCACAGGTCGACCACAGCCGCTGCACCCGATCGGGGGCCGCAAAACAGCCCTGTCTGAATCCCCTGCCTCTAGAGGGAGTATTGGACCAACACTTCTAAAAAATGGGGTCCTTGCGGGCAACTCATCGGAGGGACACAAATAAATCGTTGCCGACTTTCTCCTGGAGCTTACGAGCGTTCACACTTAAGCCTGATACAATGTCAGCTGCATAGCTAAACATGAGCTCATGATCTAAATTTACACAATAATGAAGAAATCAGCTACAAGTGGAGACAATCAGCAAAAACAATCAATATGAGAATTAGTTTCCCAAGGCCATCCATCAGATGTTGGAATAATCAGGTGCAAGGCAGAAAATATACATAAAACTGGAACTGAAACAAGCAACAAGGATGTTTTCAAAGACTGGTAGGATCTCTAAAACATTTGTAAAGTACATGTCATTGATAAAGCTAAATACCCAAGGTTGTGTAATACAACAGATTAATCATTGAGAAGAGTGAAATTATGCTGTTTTGAAAACTATGGCAGGTCAGATTTTCTGCCTAATGATATAAGAAGATTTCTCTCAAAAATACACATTATTTCAAAGACTTATTGGCTGTGAAATAAGTTAAGGGTATTTCAAATGGCTTGTCTGCAAAGAAAGGTGAGATGTAGGGAATCACAGAAAGTCGAGGGGAAAATATGTCAATATATACATTGCTATATGGTGAACTAAGCCTTAGGCCAGCAACAATGGAGAGGACATGACCCTTAGAAACTTACAAGTAAGCTGGAATCTTCAAAAGTTCAAATCTTTCTAAGTAAAAAGATTTATTAAAATGAATAACCAAGTGTTTTAATTGACATCAGATGATCAAAACAACAAACCCTGAGAACATAGAAAAAATATAAATAAAGATATGAGCAGAACTGAATACAACAGAAAACGTATAAAATTGAGGTGATTTAGTAAGTCCAAAGAATATTCTTTGAAAAGATTTAAAAGACACACTTTGATTAAGGAAAACATAAACATATGTAAAGAATATACAGAAAGAATCAGGACAATGTTATAGCAGAGAATATATGAAATGCCAGTAAATTTGAACATTTCTGTAAAGGGGACCATTTCCTAGCTCCTAAAGTTGACCAAAACTGACACAAGAGGAAATCATTGAAGGTCATCATGTCTGCCCTTGGCATTCTTGGAACGCCCTGGCCTCAGAATGCAGCATCGGTAGTCCATGGTAACCTGCGGAGAGGGGGTGGGGCTGAAGGAGGTTGGAACACTGCCCTCACTGAGGGAGTGGGTGTGGCCATCTCTGCTGTGACTGAACAAAGGGCAGGGGAGCAGGGGTCCCAGGGCAGGGCCCTCAGAGCCCGGCAGGACCAGGGGAGTGTCACAAGCATTTGGCCCAGGCCAAAGGGCGCCTTCTTTGTCTGCACAGCTTCCCAAACACTCACATTTCCACTCAGGCCGCCCTCTTTGTTGAAGTGTGTGTGGAACGTGTCCTCGCAGTACACCTCGCTGCACAGCTAACCATAGGACTGGGCATCGTACCTTCCTGCCAGGTGACCGAAGTTCGCAGGCAGATGGGTCACTGGGACCAACGCGGAGAGGCTCCTGCCCTGACCACAGGTCGACCACAGCCACTGCCCCAGATCGGGGGTTGCAAAGCAGCCCTGTCTGAATCCCCTGCCTCTAGAGGGAGTATTGGACCAACACTTCTAAAAAATGGGGTCCTTGCGGGCAACTCATCGGAGGGACACAAAAAAATCTTTGCCGACTTTCTCCTGAAGCTTACGAGCGTTCACACTTAAGCCTTTTACAATGTCAGCTGTTTAGCTAAACATGAGCTCATGATCTAAATTTACACAATAATGAAGAAATCAGCTACAAGGGGAGACAATCAGCAAAAACAATCAATATGAGAATTAGTTTCCCAAGGCCACCCATCAGATGTTGGAATAATCAGGTGCAAGGCAGAATATATACATAAAACTGGAACTGGAACAAGGAACAAGGATGTTTTCAAAGACTGGTAGGATCTCTAAAACATTTGTAAAGTACATGTCATTGATAAAGCTAAATACTCAAAGGTTGTGTAATACAACAGATTAATCATTGAGAAGAGTGAAATTATGCTGTTTTGAAAACTATGGCAGGTCAGATTTTCTGCCTAATGATATAAGAAGATTTCTCTCAAAAATACACATTATTTCAAAGACTTATTGGCTGTGAAATAAGTGAAGGGTATTTCAAATGGCTTGTCTGCAAAGAAAGGTGAGATGTAGGGAATCACAGAAAGTCGAGGGGAAAATATGTCAATATATACATTGCTATATGGTGAACTAAGCCTTAGGCCAGCAACAATGGAGAGGACCTGACCCTTAGAAACTTACAAGTAAGCTGGAATCTTCAAAAGTTCAAATCTTTATAAGTAAAAAGATTTATTAAAATGAATAACCAAGTGTTTTAATTGACATCAGATGATCAAAACAACAAACCCTGAGAACATAGAAAAAATATAAATAAAGATATGAGCAGAACTGAATACAACAGAAAACGTATAAAATTGAGGTGATTTAGTAAGTCCAAAGAATATTCTTTGAAAAGATTTAAAAGACACACTTTGATTAAGGAAAACATAAACATATGTAAAGAATATACAGAAAGAATCAGGACAATGTTATAGCAGAGAATATATGAAATGCCAGTAAATTTGAACATTTCTGTAAAGGGGACCATTTCCTAGCTCCTAAAGTTGACCAAAACTGACACAAGAGGAAATCATTGAAGGTCATCATGTCTGCCCTTGGCATTCTTGGAACGCCCTGGCCTCAGAATGCAGCATCGGTAGTCCATGGTAACCTGCGGAGAGGGGGTGGGGCTGAAGGAGGTTGGAACACTGCCCTCACTGAGGGAGTGGGTGTGGCCATCTCTGCTGAGACTGAACAAAGGGCAAGGGAGCAGGGGTCCCAGGGCAGGGCCCTCAGAGCCCGGCAGGACCAGGGGAGTGTCACAAGCATTTGGCCCAGGCCAAAGGGCGCCTTCTTTGTCTGCACAGCTTCCCAAACACTCACATTTCCACTCAGGCCGCCCTCTTTGATGAAGTGTGTGTGGAACGTGTCCTCGCAGTACACCTCGCTGCACAGCTAACCATAGGACTGGGCATCGTACCTTCCTGCCAGGTGACCGAAGTTCGCAGGCAGATGGGTCACTGGGACCAACGCGGAGAGGCTCCTGCCCTGACCACAGGTCGACCACAGCCGCTGCCCCAGATCGGGGGTTGCAAAGCAGCCCTGTCTGAATCCCCTGCCTCTAGAGGGAGTATTGGACCAACACTTCTAAAAAATGGGGTCCTTGCGGGCAACTCATCGGAGGGACACAAAAAAATCTTTGCCGACTTTCTCCTGAAGCTTACGAGCGTTCACACTTATGCCTTTTACAATGTCATCTGTTTAGCTAAACATGAGCTCATGATCTAAATTTACACAATAATGAAGAAATCAGCTACAAGGGGAGACAATCAGCAAAAACAATCAATATGAGAATTAGTTTCCCAAGGCCACCCATCAGATGTTGGAATAATCAGGTGCAAGGCAGAATATATACATAAAACTGGAACTGGAACAAGGAACAAGGATGTTTTCAAAGACTGGTAGGATCTCTAAAACATTTGTAAAGTACATGTCATTGATAAAGCTAAATACTCAAAGGTTGTGTAATACAACAGATTAATCATTGAGAAGAGTGAAATTATGCTGTTTTGAAAACTATGGCAGGTCAGATTTTCTGCCTAATGATATAAGATTTCTCTCAAAAATACACATTATTTCAAAGACTTATTGGCTGTGAAATAAGTGAAGGGTATTTCAAATGGCTTGTCTGCAAAGAAAGGTGAGATGTAGGGAATCACAGAAAGTCGAGGGGAAAATATGTCAATATATACATTGCTATATGGTGAACTAAGCCTTAGGCCAGCAACAATGGAGAGGACCTGACCCTTAGAAACTTACAAGTAAGCTGGAATCTTCAAAAGTTCAAATCTTTATAAGTAAAAAGATTTATTAAAATGAATAACCAAGTGTTTTAATTGACATCAGATGATCAAAACAACAAACCCTGAGAACATAGAAAAAATATAAATAAAGATATGAGCAGAACTTAATACAACAGAAAACGTATAAAATTGAGGTGATTTAGTAAGTCCAAAGAATATTCTTTGAAAAGATTTAAAAGACACACTTTGATTAAGGAAAACAAAAACATAAGTAAAGAATATACAGAAAGAATCAGGACAATGTTATAGCAGAGAATATATGAAATGCCAGTAAATTTGAACATTTCTGTAAAGGGGACCATTTCCTAGCTCCTAAAGTTGACCAAAACTGACACAAGAGGAAATCATTGAAGGTCATCATGTCTGCCCTTGGCATTCTCGGAACGCCCTGGCCTCAGAATGCAGCATCGGTAGTCCATGGTAACCTGCGGAGAGGGGGTGGGGCTGAAGGAGGTTGGAACACTGCCCTCACTGAGTGAGTGGGTGTGGCCATCTCTGCTGTGACTGAACAAAGGGCAGGGGAGCAGGGGGCCCATGGCAGGGCCCTCAGAGTCTGGCAGGCCCAGGGGTGTGTCACAAGCATTTGGCCCAGGCAAAGGGCGCCTTCTTTGTCCGCACAGCTTCCCAAACACTCACATTTCCACTCAGGCCGCCCTCTTTGTTGAAGTGTGTGTGGAACGAGTCCTCGCAGTACACCTTGCTGCACAGCTAACCATAGGACTGGGCATCGTACCTTCCTGCCAGGTGACCGAAGTTCGCAGGCAGATGGGTCCCTGGGACCAACGCGGAGAGGCTCCTGCCCTGACCACAGGTCGACCACAGCCGCTGCCCCCGATCGGGGGCCGCAAAGCAGCCCTGTCTGAATCCCCTGCCTCTAGAGGGAGTATTGGACCAACACTTCTAAAAAATGGGGTCCTTGCGGGCAACTCATCGGAGGGACACAAATAAATCTTTGCCGACTTTCTCCTGAAGCTTACGAGCGTTCACACTTAAGCCTGTTACAATGTCAGCTGTATAGCTAAACATGAGCTCATGATCTAAATTTACACAATAATGAAGAAATCAGCTACAAGTGGAGACAATCAGCAAAAACAATCAATATGAGAATTAGTTTCCCAAGGCCATCCATCAGATGTTGGAATAATCAGGTGCAAGGCAGAAAATATACATAAAACTGGAACTGAAACAAGCAACAAGGATGTTTTCAAAGACTGGTAGGATCTCTAAAACATTTGTAAAGTACATGTCATTGATAAAGCTAAATACCCAAGGTTGTGTAATACAACAGATTAATCATTGAGAAGAGTGAAATTATGCTGTTTTGAAAACTATGGCAGGTCAGATTTTCTGCCTAATGATATAAGAAGATTTCTCTCAAAAATACACATTATTTCAAAGACTTATTGGCTGTGAAATAAGTTAAGGGTATTTCAAATGGCTTGTCTGCAAAGAAAGGTGAGATGTAGGGAATCACAGAAAGTCGAGGGGAAAATATGTCAATATATACATTGCTATATGGTGAACTAAGCCTTAGGCCAGCAACAATGGAGAGGACATGACCCTTAGAAACTTACAAGTAAGCTGGAATCTTCAAAAGTTCAAATCTTTCTAAGTAAAAAGATTTATTAAAATGAATAACCAAGTGTTTTAATTGACATCAGATGATCAAAACAACAAACCCTGAGAACATAGAAAAAAATATAAATAAAGATATGAGCAGAACTTAATACAACAGAAAACGTATAAAATTGAGGTGATTTAGTAAGTCCAAAGAATATTCTTTGAAAAGATTTAAAAGACACACTTTGATTAAGGAAAACATAAACATATGTAAAGAATATACAGAAAGAATCAGGACAATGTTATAGCAGAGAATATATGAAATGCCAGTAAATTTGAACATTTCTGTAAAGGGGACCATTTCCTAGCTCCTAAAGTTGACCAAAACTGACACAAGAGGAAATCATTGAAGGTCATCATGTCTGCCCTTGGCATTCTTGGAACGCCCTGGCCTCAGAATGCAGCATCGGTAGTCCATGGTAACCTGCGGAGAGGGGGTGGGGCTGAAGGAGGTTGGAACACTGCCCTCACTGAGGGAGTGGGTGTGGCCATCTCTGCTGTGACTGAACAAAGGGCAGGGGAGCAGGGGGCCCAGGGCAGGGCCCTCAGAGCCCGGCAGGACCAGGGGAGTGTCACAAGCATTTGGCCCAGGCCAAAGGGCGCCTTCTTTGTCTGCACAGCTTCCCAAACACTCACCTTTCCACTCAGGCCGCCCTCTTTGTTGAAGTGTGTGTGGAACGTGTCCTCGCAGTACACCTCGCTGCACAGCTAACCATAGGACTGGGCATCGTAACTTCCTGCCAGGTGACTGAAGTTCGCAGGCAGATGGGTCCCTGGGACCAACGCGGAGAGGCTCCTGCCCTGACCACAGGTCGACCACAGCCGCTGCCCCCGATCGGGGGCCGCAAAACAGCCCTGTCTGAATCCCCTGCCTCTAGAGGGAGTATTGGACCAACACTTCTAAAAAATGGGGTCCTTGCGGGCAACTCATCGGAGGGACACAAATAAATCGTTGCCGACTTTCTCCTGGAGCTTACGAGCGTTCACACTTAAGCCTGATACAATGTCAGCTGCATAGCTAAACATGAGCTCATGATCTAAATTTACACAATAATGAAGAAATCAGCTACAAGTGGAGACAATCAGCAAAAACAATCAATATGAGAATTAGTTTCCCAAGGCCATCCATCAGATGTTGGAATAATCAGGTGCAAGGCAGAAAATATACATAAAACTGGAATTGAAACAAGCAACAAGGATGTTTTCAAAGACTGGTAGGATCTCTAAAACATTTGTAAAGTACATGTCATTGATAAAGCTAAATACCCAAGGTTGTGTAATACAACAGATTAATCATTGAGAAGAGTGAAATTATGCTGTTTTGAAAACTATGGCAGGTCAGATTTTCTGCCTAATGATATAAGAAGATTTCTCTCAAAAATACACATTATTTCAAAGACTTATTGGCTGTGAAATAAGTTAAGGGTATTTCAAATGGCTTGTCTGCAAAGAAAGGTGAGATGTAGGGAATCACAGAAAGTCGAGGGGAAAATATGTCAATATATACATTGCTATATGGTGAACTAAGCCTTAGGCCAGCAACAATGGAGAGGACATGACCCTTAGAAACTTACAAGTAAGCTGGAATCTTCAAAAGTTCAAATCTTTCTAAGTAAAAAGATTTATTAAAATGAATAACCAAGTGTTTTAATTGACATCAGATGATCAAAACAACAAACCCTGAGAACATAGAAAAAATATAAATAAAGATATGAGCAGAACTTAATACAACAGAAAACGTATAAAATTGAGGTGATTTAGTAAGTCCAAAGAATATTCTTTGAAAAGATTTAAAAGACACACTTTGATTAAGGAAAACATAAACATATGTAAAGAATATACAGAAAGAATCAGGACAATGTTATAGCAGAGAATATATGAAATGCCAGTAAATTTGAACATTTCTGTAAAGGGGACCATTTCCTAGCTCCTAAAGTTGACCAAAACTGACACAAGAGGAAATCATTGAAGGTCATCATGTCTGCCCTTGGCATTCTTGGAACGCCCTGGCCTCAGAATGCAGCATCGGTAGTCCATGGTAACCTGCGGAGAGGGGGTGGGGCTGAAGGAGGTTGGAACACTGCCCTCACTGAGGGAGTGGGTGTGGCCATCTCTGCTGTGACTGAACAAAGGGCAGGGGAGCAGGGGTCCCAGGGCAGGGCCCTCAGAGCCCGGCAGGACCAGGGGAGTGTCACAAGCATTTGGCCCAGGCCAAAGGGCGCCTTCTTTGTCTGCACAGCTTCCCAAACACTCACATTTCCACTCAGGCCGCCCTCTTTGTTGAAGTGTGTGTGGAACGTGTCCTCGCAGTACACCTCGCTGCACAGCTATCCATAGGACTGGGCATCGTACCTTCCTGCCAGGTGACCGAAGTTCGCAGGCAGATGGGTCACTGGGACCAACGCGGAGAGGCTCCTGCCCTGACCACAGGTCGACCACAGCCACTGCCCCAGATCGGGGGTTGCAAAGCAGCCCTGTCTGAATCCCCTGCCTCTAGAGGGAGTATTGGACCAACACTTCTAAAAAATGGGGTCCTTGCGGGCAACTCATCGGAGGGACACAAAAAAATCTTTGCCGACTTTCTCCTGAAGCTTACGAGCGTTCACACTTAAGCCTTTTACAATGTCAGCTGTTTAGCTAAACATGAGCTCATGATCTAAATTTACACAATAATGAAGAAATCAGCTACAAGGGGAGACAATCAGCAAAAACAATCAATATGAGAATTAGTTTCCCAAGGCCACCCATCAGATGTTGGAATAATCAGGTGCAAGGCAGAATATATACATAAAACTGGAACTGGAACAAGGAACAAGGATGTTTTCAAAGACTGGTAGGATCTCTAAAACATTTGTAAAGTACATGTCATTGATAAAGCTAAATACTCAAAGGTTGTGTAATACAACAGATTAATCATTGAGAAGAGTGAAATTATGCTGTTTTGAAAACTATGGCAGGTCAGATTTTCTGCCTAATGATATAAGAAGATTTCTCTCAAAAATACACATTATTTCAAAGACTTATTGGCTGTGAAATAAGTGAAGGGTATTTCAAATGGCTTGTCTGCAAAGAAAGGTGAGATGTAGGGAATCACAGAAAGTCGAGGGGAAAATATGTCAATATATACATTGCTATATGGTGAACTAAGCCTTAGGCCAGCAACAATGGAGAGGACCTGACCCTTAGAAACTTACAAGTAAGCTGGAATCTTCAAAAGTTCAAATCTTTCTAAGTAAAAAGATTTATTAAAATGAATAACCAAGTGTTTTAATTGACATCAGATGATCAAAACAACAAACCCTGAGAACATAGAAAAAATATAAATAAAGATATGAGCAGAACTGAATACAACAGAAAACGTATAAAATTGAGGTGATTTAGTAAGTCCAAAGAATATTCTTTGAAAAGATTTAAAAGACACACTTTGATTAAGGAAAACATAAACATATGTAAAGAATATACAGAAAGAATCAGGACAATGTTATAGCAGAGAATATATGAAATGCCAGTAAATTTGAACATTTCTGTAAAGGGGACCATTTCCTAGCTCCTAAAGTTGACCAAAACTGACACAAGAGGAAATCATTGAAGGTCATCATGTCTGCCCTTGGCATTCTTGGAACGCCCTGGCCTCAGAATGCAGCATCGGTAGTCCATGGTAACCTGCGGAGAGGGGGTGGGGCTGAAGGAGGTTGGAACACTGCCCTCACTGAGGGAGTGGGTGTGGCCATCTCTGCTGAGACTGAACAAAGGGCAAGGGAGCAGGGGTCCCAGGGCAGGGCCCTCAGAGCCCGGCAGGACCAGGGGAGTGTCACAAGCATTTGGCCCAGGCCAAAGGGCGCCTTCTTTGTCTGCACAGCTTCCCAAACACTCACATTTCCACTCAGGCCGCCCTCTTTGATGAAGTGTGTGTGGAACGTGTCCTCGCAGTACACCTCGCTGCACAGCTAACCATAGGACTGGGCATCGTACCTTCCTGCCAGGTGACAGAAGTTCGCAGGCAGATGGGTCACTGGGACCAACGCGGAGAGGCTCCTGCCCTGACCACAGGTCGACCACAGCCGCTGCCCCAGATCGGGGGTTGCAAAGCAGCCCTGTCTGAATCCCCTGCCTCTAGAGGGAGTATTGGACCAACACTTCTAAAAAATGGGGTCCTTGCGGGCAACTCATCGGAGGGACACAAAAAAATCTTTGCCGACTTTCTCCTGAAGCTTACGAGCGTTCACACTTATGCCTTTTACAATGTCATCTGTTTAGCTAAACATGAGCTCATGATCTAAATTTACACAATAATGAAGAAATCAGCTACAAGGGGAGACAATCAGCAAAAACAATCAATATGAGAATTAGTTTCCCAAGGCCACCCATCAGATGTTGGAATAATCAGGTGCAAGGCAGAATATATACATAAAACTGGAACTGGAACAAGGAACAAGGATGTTTTCAAAGACTGGTAGGATCTCTAAAACATTTGTAAAGTACATGTCATTGATAAAGCTAAATACTCAAAGGTTGTGTAATACAACAGATTAATCATTGAGAAGAGTGAAATTATGCTGTTTTGAAAACTATGGCAGGTCAGATTTTCTGCCTAATGATATAAGAAGATTTCTCTCAAAAATACACATTATTTCAAAGACTTATTGGCTGTGAAATAAGTGAAGGGTATTTCAAATGGCTTGTCTGCAAAGAAAGGTGAGATGTAGGGAATCACAGAAAGTCGAGGGGAAAATATGTCAATATATACATTGCTATATGGTGAACTAAGCCTTAGGCCAGCAACAATGGAGAGGACCTGACCCTTAGAAACTTACAAGTAAGCTGGAATCTTCAAAAGTTCAAATCTTTCTAAGTAAAAAGATTTATTAAAATGAATAACCAAGTGTTTTAATTGACATCAGATGATCAAAACAACAAACCCTGAGAACATAGAAAAAATATAAATAAAGATATGAGCAGAACTTAATACAACAGAAAACGTATAAAATTGAGGTGATTTAGTAAGTCCAAAGAATATTCTTTGAAAAGATTTAAAAGACACACTTTGATTAAGGAAAACAAAAACATAAGTAAAGAATATACAGAAAGAATCAGGACAATGTTATAGCAGAGAATATATGAAATGCCAGTAAATTTGAACATTTCTGTAAAGGGGACCATTTCCTAGCTCCTAAAGTTGACCAAAACTGACACAAGAGGAAATCATTGAAGGTCATCATGTCTGCCCTTGGCATTCTCGGAACGCCCTGGCCTCAGAATGCAGCATCGGTAGTCCATGGTAACCTGCGGAGAGGGGGTGGGGCTGAAGGAGGTTGGAACACTGCCCTCACTGAGTGAGTGGGTGTGGCCATCTCTGCTGTGACTGAACAAAGGGCAGGGGAGCAGGGGGCCCAGGGCAGGGCCCTCAGAGTCTGGCAGGCCCAGGGGTGTGTCACAAGCATTTGGCCCAGGCCAAAGGGCGCCTTCTTTGTCCGCACAGCTTCCCAAACACTCACATTTCCACTCAGGCCGCCCTCTTTGTTGAAGTGTGTGTGGAACGAGTCCTCGCAGTACACCTTGCTGCACAGCTAACCATAGGACTGGGCATCGTACCTTCCTGCCAGGTGACCGAAGTTCGCAGGCAGATGGGTCCCTGGGACCAACGCGGAGAGGCTCCTGCCCTGACCACAGGTCGACCACAGCCGCTGCCCCCGATCGGGGGCCGCAAAGCAGCCCTGTCTGAATCCCCTGCCTCTAGAGGGAGTATTGGACCAACACTTCTAAAAAATGGGGTCCTTGCGGGCAACTCATCGGAGGGACACAAATAAATCTTTGCCGACTTTCTCCTGAAGCTTACGAGCGTTCACACTTAAGCCTGTTACAATGTCAGCTGTATAGCTAAACATGAGCTCATGATCTAAATTTACACAATAATGAAGAAATCAGCTACAAGTGGAGACAATCAGCAAAAACAATCAATATGAGAATTAGTTTCCCAAGGCCATCCATCAGATGTTGGAATAATCAGGTGCAAGGCAGAAAATATACATAAAACTGGAACTGAAACAAGCAACAAGGATATTTTCAAAGACTGGTAGGATCTCTAAAACATTTGTAAAGTACATGTCATTGATAAAGCTAAATACCCAAGGTTGTGTAATACAACAGATTAATCATTGAGAAGAGTGAAATTATGCTGTTTTGAAAACTATGGCAGGTCAGATTTTCTGCCTAATGATATAAGAAGATTTCTCTAAAAAATACACATTATTTCAAAGACTTATTGGCTGTGAAATAAGTTAAGGGTATTTCAAATGGCTTGTCTGCAAAGAAAGGTGAGATGTAGGGAATCACAGAAAGTCGAGGGGAAAATATGTCAATATATACATTGCTATATGGTGAACTAAGCCTTAGGCCAGCAACAATGGAGAGGACATGACCCTTAGAAACTTACAAGTAAGCTGGAATCTTCAAAAGTTCAAATCTTTCTAAGTAAAAAGATTTATTAAAATGAATAACCAAGTGTTTTAATTGACATCAGATGATCAAAACAACAAACCCTGAGAACATAGAAAAAATATAAATAAAGATATGAGCAGAACTGAATACAACAGAAAACGTATAAAATTGAGGTGATTTAGTAAGTCCAAAGAATATTCTTTGAAAAGATTTAAAAGACACACTTTGATTAAGGAAAACATAAACATATGTAAAGAATATACAGAAAGAATCAGGACAATGTTATAGCAGAGAATATATGAAATGCCAGTAAATTTGAACATTTCTGTAAAGGGGACCATTTCCTAGCTCCTAAAGTTGACCAAAACTGACACAAGAGGAAATCATTGAAGGTCATCATGTCTGCCCTTGGCATTCTTGGAACGCACTGGCCTCAGAATGCAGCATCGGTAGTCCATGGTAACCTGCGGAGAGGGGGTGGGGCTGAAGGAGGTTGGAACACTGCCCTCACTGAGGGAGTGGGTGTGGCCATCTCTGCTGTGACTGAACAAAGGGCAGGGGAGCAGGGGGCCCAGGGCAGGGCCCTCAGAGCCCGGCAGGACCAGGGGAGTGTCACAAGCATTTGGCCCAGGCCAAAGGGCGCCTTCTTTGTCTGCACAGCTTCCCAAACACTCACATTTCCACTCAGGCCGCCCTCTTTGTTGAAGTGTGTGTGGAACGTGTCCTCGCAGTACACCTCGCTGCACAGCTAACCATAGGACTGGGCATCGTACCTTCCTGCCAGGTGACCGAAGTTCGCAGGCAGATGGGTCACTGGGACCAACGCGGAGAGGCTCCTGCCCTGACCACAGGTCGACCACAGCCGCTGCCCCAGATCGAGGGTTGCAAAGCAGCCCTGTCTGAATCCCCTGCCTCTAGAGGGAGTATTGGACCAACACTTCTAAAAAATGGGGTCCTTGCGGGCAACTCTTCGGAGGGACACAAAAAAATCTTTGCCGACTTTCTCCTGAAGCTTACGAGCGTTCACACTTATGCCTTTTACAATGTCATCTGTTTAGCTAAACATGAGCTCATGATCTAAATTTACACAATAATGAAGAAATCAGCTACAAGGGGAGACAATCAGCAAAAACAATCAATATGAGAATTAGTTTCCCAAGGCCACCCATCAGATGTTGGAATAATCAGGTGCAAGGCAGAATATATACATAAAACTGGAACTGGAACAAGGAACAAGGATGTTTTCAAAGACTGGTAGGATCTCTAAAACATTTGTAAAGTACATGTCATTGATAAAGCTAAATACTCAAAGGTTGTGTAATACAACAGATTAATCATTGAGAAGAGTGAAATTATGCTGTTTTGAAAACTATGGCAGGTCAGATTTTCTGCCTAATGATATAAGAAGATTTCTCTCAAAAATACACATTATTTCAAAGACTTATTGGCTGTGAAATAAGTGAAGGGTATTTCAAATGGCTTGTCTGCAAAGAAAGGTGAGATGTAGGGAATCACAGAAAGTCGAGGGGAAAATATGTCAATATATACATTGCTATATGGTGAACTAAGCCTTAGGCCAGCAACAATGGAGAGGACCTGACCCTTAGAAACTTACAAGTAAGCTGGAATCTTCAAAAGTTCAAATCTTTATAAGTAAAAAGATTTATTAAAATGAATAACCAAGTGTTTTAATTGACATCAGATGATCAAAACAACAAACCCTGAGAACATAGAAAAAATATAAATAAAGATATGAGCAGAACTTAATACAACAGAAAACGTATAAAATTGAGGTGATTTAGTAAGTCCAAAGAATATTCTTTGAAAAGATTTAAAAGACACACTTTGATTAAGGAAAACAAAAACATAAGTAAAGAATATACAGAAAGAATCAGGACAATGTTATAGCAGAGAATATATGAAATGCCAGTAAATTTGAACATTTCTGTAAAGGGGACCATTTCCTAGCTCCTAAAGTTGACCAAAACTGACACAAGAGGAAATCATTGAAGGTCATCATGTCTGCCCTTGGCATTCTCGGAACGCCCTGGCCTCAGAATGCAGCATCGGTAGTCCATGGTAACCTGCGGAGAGGGGGTGGGGCTGAAGGAGGTTGGAACACTGCCCTCACTGAGGGAGTGGGTGTGGCCATCTCTGCTGTGACTGAACAAAGGGCAGGGGAGCAGGGGGCCCAGGGCAGGGCCCTCAGAGTCTGGCAGGCCCAGGGGTGTGTCACAAGCATTTGGCCCAGGCCAAAGGGCGCCTTCTTTGTCCGCACAGCTTCCCAAACACTCACATTTCCACTCAGGCCGCCCTCTTTGTTGAAGTGTGTGTGGAACGAGTCCTCGCAGTACACCTCGCTGCACAGCTAACCATAGGACTGGGCATCGTACCTTCCTGCCAGGTGACCGAAGTTCGCAGGCAGATGGGTCCCTGGGACCAACGCGGAGAGGCTCCTGCCCTGACCACAGGTCGACCACAGCCGCTGCCCCCGATCGGGGGCCGCAAAGCAGCCCTGTCTGAATCCCCTGCCTCTAGAGGGAGTATTGGACCAACACTTCTAAAAAATGGGGTCCTTGCGGGCAACTCATCGGAGGGACACAAATAAATCTTTGCCGACTTTCTCCTGAAGCTTACGAGCGTTCACACTTAAGCCTGTTACAATGTCAGCTGTATAGCTAAACATGAGCTCATGATCTAAATTTACACAATAATGAAGAAATCAGCTACAAGTGGAGACAATCAGCAAAAACAATCAATATGAGAATTAGTTTCCCAAGGCCATCCATCAGATGTTGGAATAATCAGGTGCAAGGCAGAAAATATACATAAAACTGGAACTGAAACAAGCAACAAGGATGTTTTCAAAGACTGGTAGGATCTCTAAAACATTTGTAAAGTACATGTCATTGATAAAGCTAAATACCCAAGGTTGTGTAATACAACAGATTAATCATTGAGAAGAGTGAAATTATGCTGTTTTGAAAACTATGGCAGGTCAGATTTTCTGCCTAATGATATAAGAAGATTTCTCTCAAAAATACACATTATTTCAAAGACTTATTGGCTGTGAAATAAGTGAAGGGTATTTCAAATGGCTTGTCTGCAAAGAAAGGTGAGATGTAGGGAATCACAGAAAGTCGAGGGGAAAATATGTCAATATATACATTGCTATATGGTGAACTAAGCCTTAGGCCAGCAACAATGGAGAGGACCTGACCCTTAGAAACTTACAAGTAAGCTGGAATCTTCAAAAGTTCAAATCTTTCTAAGTAAAAAGATTTATTAAAATGAATAACCAAGTGTTTTAATTGACATCAGATGATCAAAACAACAAACCCTGAGAACATAGAAAAAATATAAATAAAGATATGAGCAGAACTGAATACAACAGAAAACGTATAAAATTGAGGTGATTTAGTAAGTCCAAAGAATATTCTTTGAAAAGATTTAAAAGACACACTTTGATTAAGGAAAACATAAACATATGTAAAGAATATACAGAAAGAATCAGGACAATGTTATAGCAGAGAATATATGAAATGCCAGTAAATTTGAACATTTCTGTAAAGGGGACCATTTCCTAGCTCCTAAAGTTGACCAAAACTGACACAAGAGGAAATCATTGAAGGTCATCATGTCTGCCCTTGGCATTCTTGGAACGCCCTGGCCTCAGAATGCAGCATCGGTAGTCCATGGTAACCTGCGGAGAGGGGGTGGGGCTGAAGGAGGTTGGAACACTGCCCTCACTGAGGGAGTGGGTGTGGCCATCTCTGCTGTGACTGAACAAAGGGCAGGGGAGCAGGGGGCCCAGGGCAGGGCCCTCAGAGCCCGGCAGGACCAGGGGAGTGTCACAAGCATTTGGCCCAGGCCAAAGGGCGCCTTCTTTGTCTGCACAGCTTCCCAAACACTCACATTTCCACTCAGGCCGCCCTCTTTGTTGAAGTGTGTGTGGAACGTGTCCTCGCAGTACACCTCGCTGCACAGCTAACCATAGGACTGGGCATCGTACCTTCCTGCCAGGTGACCGAAGTTCGCAGGCAGATGCGTCACTGGGACCAACGCGGAGAGGCTCCTGCCCTCACCACAGGTCGACCACAACCGCTGCCGCAGATCGGGGGTTGCAAAGCAGCCCTGTCTGAATCCCCTGCCTCTAGAGGGAGTATTGGACCAACACTTCTAAAAAATGGGGTCCTTGCGGGAAACTCATCGGAGGGACACAAAAAAATCTTTGCCGACTTTCTCCTGAAGCTTACGAGCGTTCACACTTAAGCCTTTTACAATGTCAGCTGTTTAGCTAAACATGAGCTCATGATCTAAATTTACACAATAATGAAGAAATCAGCTACAAGTGGAGACAATCAGCAAAAACAATCAATATGAGAATTAGTTTCCCAAGGCCATCCATCAGATGTTGGAATAATCAGGTGCAAGGCAGAAAATATACATAAAACTGGAACTGAAACAAGGAACAAGGATGTTTACTAAGACTGGTAGGATCTCTAAAACATTTGTAAGGTACATGTCATTGATAAAGCTAAATACTCAAAGGTTGTGTAATACAACAGATTAATCATTGAGAAGAGTGAAATTATGCTGTTTTGAAAACTATGGCAGGTCAGATTTTCTGCCTAATGATATAAGAAGATTTCTCTCAAAAATACACATTATTTCAAAGACTTATTGGCTGTGAAATAAGTAAAGGGTATTTCAAATGGCTTGTCTGCAAAGAAAGGTGAGATGTAGGGCATCACAGAAAGTCGAGGGGAAAATATGTCAATATATAGATTGCTATATGGTGAACTAAGGCTTAGGCCAGCAACAATGGAGAGGACCTGACCCTTAGAAACTTACAAGTAAGCTGGAATCTTCAAAAGTTCAAATCTTTATAAGTAAAAAGATTTATTAAAATGAATAACCAAGTGTTTTAATTGACATCAGATGATCAAAACAACAAACCCTGAGAACATAGAAAAAATATAAATAAAGATATGAGCAGAACTTAATACAACAGAAAACGTATAAAATTGAGGAGGTTTAGTAAGTCCAAAGAATATTCTTTGAAAAGATTTAAAAGACACACTTTGATTAAGGAAAACATAAACATATGTAAAGAATATACAGAAAGAATCAGGACAATGTTATAGCAGAGAATATATGAAATGCCAGTAAATTTGAACATTTCTGTAAAGGGGACCATTTCCTAGCTCCTAAAGTTGACCAAAACTGTCACAAGAGGAAATCATTGAAGGACATCATGTCTGCCCTTGGCATTCTTGGAATGCCCTGGCCTCAGAATGCAGCATCGGTAGTCCATGGTAACCTGCGGAGAGGGGGTGGGGCTGAAGGAGGTTGGAACACTGCCCTCACTGAGGGAGTGGGTGTGGCCATCTCTGCTGTGACTGAACAAAGGGCAGGGGAGCAGGGGGCCCAGGGCAGGGCCCTCAGAGTCTGGCAGGCCCAGGGGTGTGTCACAAGCATTTGGCCCAGGCCAAAGGGCGCCTTCTTTGTCCGCACAGCTTCCCAAACACTCACCTTTCCATTCAGGCCGCCCTCTTTGTTGAAGTGTGTGTGGAACTTGTCCTCGCAGTACACCTCGCTGCACAGGTAACCATAGGACTGGGCATCGTACCTTCCTGCCAGGTGACTGAAGTTCGCAGGCAGATGGGTCCCTGGGACCAACGCGGAGAGGCTCCTGCCCTGACCACAGGTCGACCACAGCCGCTGCCCCCGATCGGGGGCCGCAAAGCAGCCCTGTCTGAATCCCCTGCCTCTAGAGGGAGTATTGGACCAACACTTCTAAAAAATGGGGTCCTTGCGGGCAACTCTTCGGAGGGACACAAAAAAATCTTTGCCGACTTTCTCCTGAAGCTTACGAGCGTTCACACTTAAGCCTTTTACAATGTCAGCTGTTTAGCTAAACATGAGCTCATGATCTAAATTTACACAATAATGAAGAAATCAGCTACAAGGGGAGACAATCAGCAAAAACAATCAATATGAGAATTAGTTTCCCAAGGCCACCCATCAGATGTTGGAATAATCAGGTGCAAGGCAGAATATATACATAAAACTGGAACTGGAACAAGGAACAAGGATGTTTTCAAAGACTGGTAGGATCTCTAAAACATTTGTAAAGTACATGTCATTGATAAAGCTAAATACTCAAAGGTTGTGTAATACAACAGATTAATCATTGAGAAGAGTGAAATTATGCTGTTTTGAAAACTATGGCAGGTCAGATTTTCTGCCTAATGATATAAGAAGATTTCTCTCAAAAATACACATTATTTCAAAGACTTATTGGCTGTGAAATAAGTTAAGGGTATTTCAAATGGCTTGTCTGCAAAGAAAGGTGAGATGTAGGGAATCACAGAAAGTCGAGGGGAAAATATGTCAATATATACATTGCTATATGGTGAACTAAGCCTTAGGCCAGCAACAATGGAGAGGACCTGACCCTTAGAAACTTACAAGTAAGCTGGAATCTTCAAAAGTTCAAATCTTTATAAGTAAAAAGATTTATTAAAATGAACAACCAAGTGTTTTAATTGACATCAGATGATCAAAACAACAAACCCTGAGAACATAGAAAAAATATAAATAAAGATATGAGCAGAACTTAATACAACAGAAAACGTATAAAATTGAGGTGATTTAGTAAGTCCAAAGAATATTCTTTGAAAAGATTTAAAAGACACACTTTGATTAAGGAAAACAAAAACATAAGTAAAGAATATACAGAAAGAATCAGGACAATGTTATAGCAGAGAATATATGAAATGCCAGTAAATTTGAACATTTCTGTAAAGGGGACCATTTCCTAGCTCCTAAAGTTGACCAAAACTGACACAAGAGGAAATCATTGAAGGTCATCATGTCTGCCCTTGGCATTCTCGGAACGCCCTGGCCTCAGAATGCAGCATGGGTAGTCCATGGTAACCTGCGGAGAGGGGGCGGGGCTGAAGGAGGTTGGAACACTGCCCTCACTGAGGGAGTGGGTGTGGCCATCTCTGCTGTGACTGAACAAAGGGCAGGGGAGCAGGGGGCCCATGGCAGGGCCCTAAGAGGCCGGCAGGCCCAGGGGTGTGTCACAAGCATTTGGCCCAGGCAAAAGGGCACCTTCTTTGTCCGCACAGCTTCCCAAACACTCACCTTTCCACTCAGGCCGCCCTCTTTGTTGAAGTGTGTGTGGAACGTGTCCTCGCAGTACACCTCGCTGCACAGCTAACCATAGGACTGGGCATCGTACCTTCCTGCCGGGTGACTGAAGTACGCAGGCAGATGGGTCCCTGGGACCAACGCGGAGAGGCTCCTGCCCTGACCGCAGGTCGACCACAGCCGCTGCCCCCGATCGGGGGCCGCAAAGCAGCCCTGTCTGAATCCCCTGCCTCTAGAGGGAGTATTGGACCAACACTTCTAAAAAATGGGGTCCTTGCGGGCAACTCATCGGAGGGACACAGATAAATCTTTGCCGACTTTCTCCTGGAGCTTACGAGCGTTCACACTTAAGCCTGATACAATGTCAGCTGTTTAGCTAAACATGAGCTCATGATCTAAATTTACACAATAATGAAGAAATCAGCTACAAGTGGAGACAATCAGCAAAAACAATCAATATGAGAATTAGTTTCCCAAGGCCATCCATCAGATGTTGGAATAATCAGGTGCAAGGCAGAAAATATACATAAAACTGGAACTGAAACAAGGAACAAGGATGTTTACTAAGACTGGTAGGATCTCTAAAACATTTGTAAAGTACATGTCATTGATAAAGCTAAATACTCAAAGGTTGTGTAATACAACAGATTAGTCATTGAGAAGAGTGAAATTATGCTGTTTTGAAAACTATGGCAGGTCAGATTTTCTGCCTAATGATATAAGAAGATTTCTCTCAAAAATACACATTATTTCAAAGACTTATTGGCTGTGAAATAAGTTAAGGGTATTTCAAATGGCTTGTCTGCAAAGAAAGGTGAGATGTAGGGAATCACAGAAAGTCGAGGGGAAAATATGTCAATATATACATTGCTATATGGTGAACTAAGCCTTAGGCCAGCAACAATGGAGAGGACCTGACCCTTAGAAACTTACAAGTAAGCTGGAATCTTCAAAAGTTCAAATCTTTATAAGTAAAAAGATTTATTAAAATGAATAACCAAGTGTTTTAATTGACATCAGATGATCAAAACAACAAACCCTGAGAACATAAACAAAATATAAATAAAGATATGAGCAGAACTTAATACAACAGAAAACGTATAAAATTGAGGTGATTTAGTAAGTCCAAAGAATATTCTTTGAAAAGATTTAAAAGACACACTTTGATTAAGGAAAACAAAAACATAAGTAAAGAATATACAGAAAGAATCAGGACAATGTTATAGCAGAGAATATATGAAATGCCAGTAAATTTGAACATTTCTGTAAAGGGGACCATTTCCTAGCTCCTAAAGTTGACCAAAACTGACACAAGAGGAAATCATTGAAGGTCATCATGTCTGCCCTTGGCATTCTCGGAACGCCCTGGCCTCAGAATGCAGCATGGGTAGTCCATGGTAACCTGCGGAGAGGGGTTGGGGCTGAAGGAGGTTGGAACACTGCCCTCACTGAGGGAGTGGGTGTGGCCATCTCTGCTGTGACTGAACAAAGGGCAGGGGAGCAGGGGGCCCATGGCAGGGCCCTCAGAGGCCGGCAGGCCCAGGGGTGTGTCACAAGCATTTGGCCCAGGCCAAAGGGCACCTTCTTTGTCCGCACAGCTTCCCAAACACTCACCTTTCCACTCAGGCCGCCCTCTTTGTTGAAGTGTGTGTGGAACGTGTCCTCGCAGTACACCTCGCTGCACAGCTAACCATAGGACTGGGCATCGTACCTTCCTGCCAGGTGACTGAAGTTTGCAGGCAGATGGGTCCCTGGTACCAACGCGGAGAGGCTCCTGCCCTGACCAGAGGTCGACCACAGCCGCTGCCCCCGATCGGTGGCCGCAAAGCAGCCCTGTCTGAATCCCCTGCCTCTAGAGGGAGTATTGGACCAACACTTCTAAAAAATGGGGTCCTTGCGGGCAACTCATCGGAGGGACACAAATAAATCTTTGCCGACACTCTCCTGGAGCTTATGAGCGTTCACACTTAAGCCTGATACAATGTCAGCTGTTTAGCTAAACATGAGCTCATGATCTAAATTTACACAATAATGAAGAAATCAGCTACAAGTGGAGACAATCAGCAAAAACAATCAATATGAGAATTAGTTTCCCAAGGCCATCCATCAGATGTTGGAATAATCAGGTGCAAGGCAGAAAATATACATAAAACTGGAACTGAAACAAGGAACAAGGATGTTTACTAAGACTGGTAGGATCTCTAAAACATTTGTAAAGTACATGTCATTGATAAAGCTAAATACTCAAAGGTTGTGTAATACAACAGATTAATCATTGAGAAGAGTGAAATTATGCTGTTTTGAAAACTATGGCAGGTCAGATTTTCTGCCTAATGATATAAGAAGATTTCTCTCAAAAATACACATTATTTCAAAGACTTATTGGCTGTGAAATAAGTGAAGGGTATTTCAAATGGCTTGTCTGCAAAGAAAGGTGAGATGTAGGGAATCACAGAAAGTCGAGGGGAAAATATGTCAATATATACATTGCTATATGGTGAACTAAGCCTTAGGCCAGCAACAATGGAGAGGACCTGACCCTTAGAAACTTACAAGTAAGCTGGAATCTTCAAAAGTTCAAATCTTTATAAGTAAAATGATTTATTAAAATGAATAACCAAGTGTTTTAATTGACATCAGATGATCAAAACAACAAACCCTGAGAACATAGAAAAAAATATAAATAAAGATATGAGCAGAACTTAATACAACAGAAAACGTATAAAATTGAGGTGATTTAGTAAGTCCAAAGAATATTCTTTGAAAAGATTTAAAAGACACACTTTGATTAAGGAAAACATAAACATATGTAAAGAATATACAGATAGAATCAGGACAATGTTATAGCAGAGAATATATGAAATGCCAGTAAATTTGAACATTTCTGTAAAGGGGACCATTTCCTAGCTCCTAAAGTTGACCAAAACTGACACAAGAGGAAATCATTGAAGGTCATCATGTCTGCCCTTGGCATTCTTGGAACGCCCTGGCCTCAGAATGCAGCATCGGTAGTCCATGGTAACCTGCGGAGAGGGGGTGGGGCTGAAGGACGTTGGAACACTGCCCTCACTGAGGGAGTGGGTGTGGCCATCTCTGCTGTGACTGAACAAAGGGCAGGGGAACAGGGGGCCGAGGGCAGGGCCCTCAGAGCCCGGCAGGACCAGGGGAGTGTCACAAGCATTTGGCCCAGGCCAAAGGGCGCCTTCTTTGTCTGCACAGCTTCCCAAACACTCACATTTCCACTCAGGCCGCCCTCTTTGTTGAAGTGTGTGTGGATCGTGTCCTCGCAGTACACCTCGCTGCACAGCTAACCATAGGACTGGGCATCGTACCTTCCTGCCAGGTGACCGAAGTTCGCAGGCAGATGGGTCTCTGGGACCAACGCGGAGAGGCTCCTGCCCTGACCACAGGTCGACCACAGCCGCTGCCCCAGATCGGGGGTTGCAAAGCAGCCCTGTCTGAATCCCCTGCCTCTAGAGGGAGTATTGGACCAACACTTCTAAAAAATGGGGTCCTTGCGGGCAACTCATCGGAGGGACACAAAAAAATCTTTGCCGACTTTCTCCTGAAGCTTACGAGCGTTCACACTTAAGCCTTTTACAATGTCAGCTGTTTAGCTAAACATGAGCTCATGATCTAAATTTACACAATAATGAAGAAATCAGCTACAAGGGGAGACAATCAGCAAAAACAATCAATATGAGAATTAGTTTCCCAAGGCCACCCATCAGATGTTGGAATAATCAGGTGCAAGGCAGAATATATACATAAAACTGGAACTGGAACAAGGAACAAGGATGTTTTCAAAGACTGGTAGGATCTCTAAAACATTTGTAAAATACATGTCATTGATAAAGCTAAATACTCAAAGGCTGTGTAATACAACAGATTAATCATTGAGAAGAGTGAAATTATGCTGTTTTGAAAACTATGGCAGGTCAGATTTTCTGCCTAATGATATAAGAAGATTTCTCTCAAAAATACACATTATTTCGAAGACTTATTGGCTGTGAAATAAGTTAAGGGTATTTCAAATGGCTTGTCTGCAAAGAAAGGTGAGATGTAGGGAATCACAGAAAGTCGAGGGGAAAATATGTCAATATATACATTGCTATATGGTGAACTAAGCCTTAGGCCAGCAACAATGGAGAGGACCTGACCCTTAGAAACTTACAAGTAAGCTGGAATCTTCAAAAGTTCAAATCTTTCTAAGTAAAAAGATTTATTAAAATGAATAACCAAGTGTTTTAATTGACATCAGATGATCAAAACAACAAACCCTGAGAACATAGAAAAAATATAAATAAAGATATGAGCAGAACTTAATACAACAGAAAACGTATAAAATTGAGGTGATTTAGTAAGTCCAAAGAATATTCTTTGAAAAGATTTAAAAGACACACTTTGATTAAGGAAAACATAAACATATGTAAAGAATATACAGAAAGAATCAGGACAATGTTATAGCAGAGAATATATGAAATGCCAGTAAATTTGAACATTTCTGTAAAGGGGACCATTTCCTAGCTCCTAAAGTTGACCAAAACTGACACAAGAGGAAATCATTGAAGGTCATCATGTCTGCCCTTGGCATTCTTGGAACGCCCTGGCCTCAGAATGCAGCATCGGTAGTCCATGGTAACCTGCGGAGAAGGGGTGGGGCTGAAGGTGGTTGGAACACTGCCCTCACTGAGGGAATGGGTGTGGCCATCTCTGCTGTGACTGAACAAAGGGCAGGGGAGCAGGGGGCCCAGGGCAGGGCCCTCAGAGCCCGGCAGGACCAGGGGAGTGTCACAAGCATTTGGCCCAGGCCAAAGGGTGCCTTCTTTGTCCGCACAGCTTCCCAAACACTCACATTTCCACTCAGGCCGCCCTCTTTGTTGAAGTGTGTGTGGAACGTGTCCTCGCAGTACACCTCGCTGCACAGCTAACCATAGGACTGGGCATCGTACCTTCCTGCCAGGTGACCGAAGTTCGCAGGCAGATGGGTCACTGGGACCAACGCGGAGAGGCTCCTGCCCTGACCACAGGTCGACCACAGCCGCTGCCCCAGATCGGGGGTTGCAAAGCAGCCCTGTCTGAATCCCCTGCCTCTAGAGGGAGTATTGGACCAACACTTCTAAAAAATGGGGTCCTTGCGGGCAACTCATCGGAGGGACACAAAAAAATCTTTGCCGACTTTCTCCTGAAGCTTACGAGCGTTCACACTTAAGCCTTTTACAATGTCAGCTGTTTAGCTAAACATGAGCTCATGATCTAAATTTACACAATAATGAAGAAATCAGCTACAAGTGGAGACAATCAGCAAAAACAATCAATATGAGAATTAGTTTCCCAAGGCCACCCATCAGATGTTGGAATAATCAGGTGCAAGGCAGAATATATACATAAAACTGGAACTGGAACAAGGAACAAGGATGTTTTCAAAGACTGGTAGGATCTCTAAAACATTTGTAAAGTACATGTCATTGATAAAGCTAAATACTCAAAGGTTGTGTAATACAACAGATTAATCATTGAGAAGAGTGAAATTATGCTGTTTTGAAAACTATGGCAGGTCAGATTTTCTGCCTAATGATATAAGAAGATTTCTCTCAAAAATACACATTATTTCAAAGACTTATTGGCTGTGAAATAAGTGAAGGGTATTTCAAATGGCTTGTCTGCAAAGAAAGGTGAGATGTAGGGAATCACAGAAAGTCGAGGGGAAAATATGTCAATATATACATTGCTATATGGTGAACTAAGCCTTAGGCCAGCAACAATGGAGAGGACCTGACCCTTAGAAACTTACAAGTAAGCTGGAATCTTCAAAAGTTCAAATCTTTATAAGTAAAAAGATTTATTAAAATGAATAACCAAGTGTTTTAATTGACATCAGATGATCAAAACAACAAACCCTGAGAACATAGAAAAAATATAAATAAAGATATGAGCAGAACTTAATACAACAGAAAACGTATAAAATTGAGGTGATTTAGTAAGTCCAAAGAATATTCTTTGAAAAGATTTAAAAGACACACTTTGATTAAGGAAAACAAAAACATAAGTAAAGAATATACAGAAAGAATCAGGACAATGTTATAGCAGAGAATATATGAAATGCCAGTAAATTTGAACATTTCTGTAAAGGGGACCATTTCCTAGCTCCTAAAGTTGACCAAAACTGACACAAGAGGAAATCATTGAAGGTCATCATGTCTGCCCTTGGCATTCTCGGAACGCCCTGGCCTCAGAATGCAGCATGGGTAGTGCATGGTAACCTGCGGAGAGGGGGCGGGGCTGAAGGAGGTTGGAACACTGCCCTCACTGAGGGAGTGGGTGTGGCCATCTCTGCTGTGACTGAACAAAGGGCAGGGGAGCAGGGGGCCCATGGCAGGGCCCTAAGAGGCCGGCAGGCCCAGGGGTGTGTCACAAGCATTTGGTCCAGGCCAAAGGGCACCTTCTTTGTCCTCACAGCTTCCCAAACACTCACCTTTCCACTCAGGCCGCCCTCTTTGTTGAAGTGTGTGTGGAACGTGTCCTCGCAGTACACCTCGCTGCACAGCTAACCATAGGACTGGGCATCGTACCTTCCTGCCGGGTGACTGAAGTACGCAGGCAGATGGGTCCCTGGGACCAACGCGGAGAGGCTCCTGCCCTGACCGCATGTCGACCACAGCCGCTGCCCCCGATCGGGGGCCGCAAAGCAGCCCTGTCTGAATCCCCTGCCTCTAGAGGGAGTATTGGACTAACACTTCTAAAAAATGGGGTCCTTGCGGGCAACTCATCGGAGGGACACAAATAAATCTTTGCCGACTTTCTCCTGGAGCTTACGAGCGTTCACACTTAAGCCTGATACAATGTCAGCTGTTTAGCTAAACATGAGCTCATGATCTAAATTTACACAATAATGAAGAAATCAGCTACAAGTGGAGACAATCAGCAAAAACAATCAATATGAGAATTAGTTTCCCAAGGCCATCCATCAGATGTTGGAATAATCAGGTGCAAGGCAGAAAATATACATAAAACTGGAACTGAAACAAGGAACAAGGATGTTTACTAAGACTGGTAGGATCTCTAAAACATTTGTAAAGTACATGTAATTGATAAAGCTAAATACTCAAAGGTTGTGTAATACAACAGATTAATCATTGAGAAGAGTGAAATTATGCTGTTTTGAAAACTATGGCAGGTCAGATTTTCTGCCTAATGATATAAGAAGATTTCTCTCAAAAATACACATTATTTCAAAGACTTATTGGCTGTGAAATAAGTTAAGGGTATTTCAAATGGCTTGTCTGCAAAGAAAGGTGAGATGTAGGGAATCACAGAAAGTCGAGGGGAAAATATGTCAATATATACATTGCTATATGGTGAACTAAGCCTTAGGCCAGCAACAATGGAGAGGACCTGACCCTTAGAAACTTACAAGTAAGCTGGAATCTTCAAAAGTTCAAATCTTTATAAGTTAAATGATTTATTAAAATGAATAACCAAGTGTTTTAATTGACATCAGATGATCAAAACAACAAACCCTGAGAACATAAAAAAAATATAAATAAAGATATGAGCAGAACTGAATACAACAGAAAACGTATAAAATTGAGGTGATTTAGTAAGTCCAAAGAATATTCTTTGAAAAGATTTAAAAGACACACTTTGATTAAGGAAAACAAAAACATAAGTGAAGAATATACAGAAAGAATCAGGACAATGTTATAGCAGAGAATATATGAAATGCCAGTAAATTTGAACATTTCTGTAAAGGGGACCATTTCCTAGCTCCTAAAGTTGACCAAAACTGACACAAGAGGAAATCATTGAAGGTCATCATGTCTGCCCTTGGCATTCTTGGAACGCCCTGGCCTCAGAATGCAGCATCGGTAGTCCATGGTAACCTGCGGAGAGGGGGTGGGGCTGAAGGAGGTTGGAACACTGCCCTCACTGAGGGAGTGGGTGTGGCCATCTCTGCTGTGACTGAACAAAGGGCAGGGGAGCAGGGGGCCCAGGGCAGGGCCCTCAGAGCCCGGCAGGACCAGGGGAGTGTCACAAGCATTTGGCCCAGGCCAAAGGGCGCCTTCTTTGTCTGCACAGCTTCCCAAACACTCACATTTCCACTCAGGCCGCCCTCTTTGTTGAAGTGTGTGTGGAACGTGTCCTCGCAGTACACCTCGCTGCACAGCTATCCATAGGACTGGGCATCGTACCTTCCTGCCAGGTGACCGAAGTTCGCAGGCAGATGGGTCACTGGGACCAACGCGGAGAGGCTCCTGCCCTGACCACAGGTCGACCACAGCCACTGCCCCAGATCGGGGGTTGCAAAGCAGCCCTGTCTGAATCCCCTGCCTCTAGAGGGAGTATTGGACCAACACTTCTAAAAAATGGGGTCCTTGCGGGCAACTCATCGGAGGGACACAAAAAAATCTTTGCCGACTTTCTCCTGAAGCTTACGAGCGTTCACACTTAAGCCTTTTACAATGTCAGCTGTTTAGCTAAACATGAGCTCATGATCTAAATTTACACAATAATGAAGAAATCAGCTACAAGGGGAGACAATCAGCAAAAACAATCAATATGAGAATTAGTTTCCCAAGGCCACCCATCAGATGTTGGAATAATCAGGTGCAAGGCAGAATATATACATAAAACTGGAACTGGAACAAGGAACAAGGATGTTTTCAAAGACTGGTAGGATCTCTAAAACATTTGTAAAGTACATGTCATTGATAAAGCTAAATACTCAAAGGTTGTGTAATACAACAGATTAATCATTGAGAAGAGTGAAATTATGCTGTTTTGAAAACTATGGCAGGTCAGATTTTCTGCCTAATGATATAAGAAGATTTCTCTCAAAAATACACATTATTTCAAAGACTTATTGGCTGTGAAATAAGTGAAGGGTATTTCAAATGGCTTGTCTGCAAAGAAAGGTGAGATGTAGGGAATCACAGAAAGTCGAGGGGAAAATATGTCAATATATACATTGCTATATGGTGAACTAAGCCTTAGGCCAGCAACAATGGAGAGGACCTGACCCTTAGAAACTTACAAGTAAGCTGGAATCTTCAAAAGTTCAAATCTTTCTAAGTAAAAAGATTTATTAAAATGAATAACCAAGTGTTTTAATTGACATCAGATGATCAAAACAACAAACCCTGAGAACATAGAAAAAATATAAATAAAGATATGAGCAGAACTGAATACAACAGAAAACGTATAAAATTGAGGTGATTTAGTAAGTCCAAAGAATATTCTTTGAAAAGATTTAAAAGACACACTTTGATTAAGGAAAACATAAACATATGTAAAGAATATACAGAAAGAATCAGGACAATGTTATAGCAGAGAATATATGAAATGCCAGTAAATTTGAACATTTCTGTAAAGGGGACCATTTCCTAGCTCCTAAAGTTGACCAAAACTGACACAAGAGGAAATCATTGAAGGTCATCATGTCTGCCCTTGGCATTCTTGGAACGCCCTGGCCTCAGAATGCAGCATCGGTAGTCCATGGTAACCTGCGGAGAGGGGGTGGGGCTGAAGGAGGTTGGAACACTGCCCTCACTGAGGGAGTGGGTGTGGCCATCTCTGCTGAGACTGAACAAAGGGCAAGGGAGCAGGGGTCCCAGGGCAGGGCCCTCAGAGCCCGGCAGGACCAGGGGAGTGTCACAAGCATTTGGCCCAGGCCAAAGGGCGCCTTCTTTGTCTGCACAGCTTCCCAAACACTCACATTTCCACTCAGGCCGCCCTCTTTGATGAAGTGTGTGTGGAACGTGTCCTCGCAGTACACCTCGCTGCACAGCTAACCATAGGACTGGGCATCGTACCTTCCTGCCAGGTGACCGAAGTTCGCAGGCAGATGGGTCACTGGGACCAACGCGGAGAGGCTCCTGCCCTGACCACAGGTCGACCACAGCCGCTGCCCCAGATCGGGGGTTGCAAAGCAGCCCTGTCTGAATCCCCTGCCTCTAGAGGGAGTATTGGACCAACACTTCTAAAAAATGGGGTCCTTGCGGGCAACTCATCGGAGGGACACAAAAAAATCTTTGCCGACTTTCTCCTGAAGCTTACGAGCGTTCACACTTATGCCTTTTACAATGTCATCTGTTTAGCTAAACATGAGCTCATGATCTAAATTTACACAATAATGAAGAAATCAGCTACAAGGGGAGACAATCAGCAAAAACAATCAATATGAGAATTAGTTTCCCAAGGCCACCCATCAGATGTTGGAATAATCAGGTGCAAGGCAGAATATATACATAAAACTGGAACTGGAACAAGGAACAAGGATGTTTTCAAAGACTGGTAGGATCTCTAAAACATTTGTAAAGTACATGTCATTGATAAAGCTAAATACTCAAAGGTTGTGTAATACAACAGATTAATCATTGAGAAGAGTGAAATTATGCTGTTTTGAAAACTATGGCAGGTCAGATTTTCTGCCTAATGATATAAGAAGATTTCTCTCAAAAATACACATTATTTCAAAGACTTATTGGCTGTGAAATAAGTGAAGGGTATTTCAAATGGCTTGTCTGCAAAGAAAGGTGAGATGTAGGGAATCACAGAAAGTCGAGGGGAAAATATGTCAATATATACATTGCTATATGGTGAACTAAGCCTTAGGCCAGCAACAATGGAGAGGACCTGACCCTTAGAAACTTACAAGTAAGCTGGAATCTTCAAAAGTTCAAATCTTTCTAAGTAAAAAGATTTATTAAAATGAATAACCAAGTGTTTTAATTGACATCAGATGATCAAAACAACAAACCCTGAGAACATAGAAAAAATATAAATAAAGATATGAGCAGAACGTAATACAACAGAAAACGTATAAAATTGAGGTGATTTAGTAAGTCCAAAGAATATTCTTTGAAAAGATTTAAAAGACACACTTTGATTAAGGAAAACAAAAACATAAGTAAAGAATATACAGAAAGAATCAGGACAATGTTATAGCAGAGAATATATGAAATGCCAGTAAATTTGAACATTTCTGTAAAGGGGACCATTTCCTAGCTCCTAAAGTTGACCAAAACTGACACAAGAGGAAATCATTGAAGGTCATCATGTCTGCCCTTGGCATTCTCGGAACGCCCTGGCCTCAGAATGCAGCATCGGTAGTCCATGGTAACCTGCGGAGAGGGGGTGGGGCTGAAGGAGGTTGGAACACTGCCCTCACTGAGTGAGTGGGTGTGGCCATCTCTGCTGTGACTGAACAAAGGGCAGGGGAGCAGGGGGCCCAGGGCAGGGCCCTCAGAGTCTGGCAGGCCCAGGGGTGTGTCACAAGCATTTGGCCCAGGCCAAAGGGCGCCTTCTTTGTCCGCACAGCTTCCCAAACACTCACATTTCCACTCAGGCCGCCCTCTTTGTTGAAGTGTGTGTGGAACGAGTCCTCGCAGTACACCTTGCTGCACAGCTAACCATAGGACTGGGCATCGTACCTTCCTGCCAGGTGACCGAAGTTCGCAGGCAGATGGGTCCCTGGGACCAACGCGGAGAGGCTCCTGCCCTGACCACAGGTCGACCACAGCCGCTGCCCCCGATCGGGGGCCGCAAAGCAGCCCTGTCTGAATCCCCTGCCTCTAGAGGGAGTATTGGACCAACACTTCTAAAAAATGGGGTCCTTGCGGGCAACTCATCGGAGGGACACAAATAAATCTTTGCCGACTTTCTCCTGAAGCTTACGAGTGTTCACACTTAAGCCTGTTACAATGTCAGCTGTATAGCTAAACATGAGCTCATGATCTAAATTTACACAATAATGAAGAAATCAGCTACAAGTGGAGACAATCAGCAAAAACAATCAATATGAGAATTAGTTTCCCAAGGCCATCCATCAGATGTTGGAATAATCAGGTGCAAGGCAGAAAATATACATAAAACTGGAACTGAAACAAGCAACAAGGATATTTTCAAAGACTGGTAGGATCTCTAAAACATTTGTAAAGTACATGTCATTGATAAAGCTAAATACCCAAGGTTGTGTAATACAACAGATTAATCATTGAGAAGAGTGAAATTATGCTGTTTTGAAAACTATGGCAGGTCAGATTTTCTGCCTAATGATATAAGAAGATTTCTCTAAAAAATACACATTATTTCAAAGACTTATTGGCTGTGAAATAAGTTAAGGGTATTTCAAATGGCTTGTCTGCAAAGAAAGGTGAGATGTAGGGAATCACAGAAAGTCGAGGGGAAAATATGTCAATATATACATTGCTATATGGTGAACTAAGCCTTAGGCCAGCAACAATGGAGAGGACATGACCCTTAGAAACTTACAAGTAAGCTGGAATCTTCAAAAGTTCAAATCTTTCTAAGTAAAAAGATTTATTAAAATGAATAACCAAGTGTTTTAATTGACATCAGATGATCAAAACAACAAACCCTGAGAACATAGAAAAAATATAAATAAAGATATGAGCAGAACTGAATACAACAGAAAACGTATAAAATTGAGGTGATTTAGTAAGTCCAAAGAATATTCTTTGAAAAGATTTAAAAGACACACTTTGATTAAGGAAAACATAAACATATGTAAAGAATATACAGAAAGAATCAGGACAATGTTATAGCAGAGAATATATGAAATGCCAGTAAATTTGAACATTTCTGTAAAGGGGACCATTTCCTAGCTCCTAAAGTTGACCAAAACTGACACAAGAGGAAATCATTGAAGGTCATCATGTCTGCCCTTGGCATTCTTGGAACGCACTGGCCTCAGAATGCAGCATCGGTAGTCCATGGTAACCTGCGGAGAGGGGGTGGGGCTGAAGGAGGTTGGAACACTGCCCTCACTGAGGGAGTGGGTGTGGCCATCTCTGCTGTGACTGAACAAAAGGCAGGGGAGCAGGGGGCCCAGGGCAGGGCCCTCAGAGCCCGGCAGGACCAGGGGAGTGTCACAAGCATTTGGCCCAGGCCAAAGGGCGCCTTCTTTGTCTGCACAGCTTCCCAAACACTCACATTTCCACTCAGGCCGCCCTCTTTGTTGAAGTGTGTGTGGAACGTGTCCTCGCAGTACACCTCGCTGCACAGCTAACCATAGGACTGGGCATCGTACCTTCCTGCCAGGTGACCGAAGTTCGCAGGCAGATGGGTCACTGGGACCAACGCGGAGAGGCTCCTGCCCTGACCACAGGTCGACCACAGCCGCTGCCCCAGATCGAGGGTTGCAAAGCAGCCCTGTCTGAATCCCCTGCCTCTAGAGGGAGTATTGGACCAACACTTCTAAAAAATGGGGTCCTTGCGGGCAACTCTTCGGAGGGACACAAAAAAATCTTTGCCGACTTTCTCCTGAAGCTTACGAGCGTTCACACTTATGCCTTTTACAATGTCATCTGTTTAGCTAAACATGAGCTCATGATCTAAATTTACACAATAATGAAGAAATCAGCTACAAGGGGAGACAATCAGCAAAAACAATCAATATGAGAATTAGTTTCCCAAGGCCACCCATCAGATGTTGGAATAATCAGGTGCAAGGCAGAATATATACATAAAACTGGAACTGGAACAAGGAACAAGGATGTTTTCAAAGACTGGTAGGATCTCTAAAACATTTGTAAAGTACATGTCATTGATAAAGCTAAATACTCAAAGGTTGTGTAATACAACAGATTAATCATTGAGAAGAGTGAAATTATGCTGTTTTGAAAACTATGGCAGGTCAGATTTTCTGCCTAATGATATAAGAAGATTTCTCTCAAAAATACACATTATTTCAAAGACTTATTGGCTGTGAAATAAGTGAAGGGTATTTCAAATGGCTTGTCTGCAAAGAAAGGTGAGATGTAGGGAATCACAGAAAGTCGAGGGGAAAATATGTCAATATATACATTGCTATATGGTGAACTAAGCCTTAGGCCAGCAACAATGGAGAGGACCTGACCCTTAGAAACTTACAAGTAAGCTGGAATCTTCAAAAGTTCAAATCTTTATAAGTAAAAAGATTTATTAAAATGAATAACCAAGTGTTTTAATTGACATCAGATGATCAAAACAACAAACCCTGAGAACATAGAAAAAATATAAATAAAGATATGAGCAGAACTTAATACAACAGAAAACGTATAAAATTGAGGTGATTTAGTAAGTCCAAAGAATATTCTTTGAAAAGATTTAAAAGACACACTTTGATTAAGGAAAACAAAAACATAAGTAAAGAATATACAGAAAGAATCAGGACAATGTTATAGCAGAGAATATATGAAATGCCAGTAAATTTGAACATTTCTGTAAAGGGGACCATTTCCTAGCTCCTAAAGTTGACCAAAACTGACACAAGAGGAAATCATTGAAGGTCATCATGTCTGCCCTTGGCATTCTCGGAACGCCCTGGCCTCAGAATGCAGCATCGGTAGTCCATGGTAACCTGCGGAGAGGGGGTGGGGCTGAAGGAGGTTGGAACACTGCCCTCACTGAGGGAGTGGGTGTGGCCATCTCTGCTGTGACTGAACAAAGGGCAGGGGAGCAGGGGGCCCAGGGCAGGGCCCTCAGAGTCTGGCAGGCCCAGGGGTGTGTCACAAGCATTTGGCCCAGGCCAAAGGGCGCCTTCTTTGTCCGCACAGCTTCCCAAACACTCACATTTCCACTCAGGCCGCCCTCTTTGTTGAAGTGTGTGTGGAACGAGTCCTCGCAGTACACCTCGCTGCACAGCTAACCATAGGACTGGGCATCGTACCTTCCTGCCAGGTGACCGAAGTTCGCAGGCAGATGGGTCCCTGGGACCAACGCGGAGAGGCTCCTGCCCTGACCACAGGTCGACCACAGCCGCTGCCCCCGATCGGGGGCCGCAAAGCAGCCCTGTCTGAATCCCCTGCCTCTAGAGGGAGTATTGGACCAACACTTCTAAAAAATGGGGTCCTTGCGGGCAACTCATCGGAGGGACACAAATAAATCTTTGCCGACTTTCTCCTGAAGCTTACGAGCGTTCACACTTAAGCCTGTTACAATGTCAGCTGTATAGCTAAACATGAGCTCATGATCTAAATTTACACAATAATGAAGAAATCAGCTACAAGTGGAGACAATCAGCAAAAACAATCAATATGAGAATTAGTTTCCCAAGGCCATCCATCAGATGTTGGAATAATCAGGTGCAAGGCAGAAAATATACATAAAACTGGAACTGAAACAAGCAACAAGGATGTTTTCAAAGACTGGTAGGATCTCTAAAACATTTGTAAAGTACATGTCATTGATAAAGCTAAATACCCAAGGTTGTGTAATACAACAGATTAATCATTGAGAAGAGTGAAATTATGCTGTTTTGAAAACTATGGCAGGTCAGATTTTCTGCCTAATGATATAAGAAGATTTCTCTCAAAAATACACATTATTTCAAAGACTTATTGGCTGTGAAATAAGTGAAGGGTATTTCAAATGGCTTGTCTGCAAAGAAAGGTGAGATGTAGGGAATCACAGAAAGTCGAGGGGAAAATATGTCAATATATACATTGCTATATGGTGAACTAAGCCTTAGGCCAGCAACAATGGAGAGGACCTGACCCTTAGAAACTTACAAGTAAGCTGGAATCTTCAAAAGTTCAAATCTTTCTAAGTAAAAAGATTTATTAAAATGAATAACCAAGTGTTTTAATTGACATCAGATGATCAAAACAACAAACCCTGAGAACATAGAAAAAATATAAATAAAGATATGAGCAGAACTGAATACAACAGAAAACGTATAAAATTGAGGTGATTTAGTAAGTCCAAAGAATATTCTTTGAAAAGATTTAAAAGACACACTTTGATTAAGGAAAACATAAACATATGTAAAGAATATACAGAAAGAATCAGGACAATGTTATAGCAGAGAATATATGAAATGCCAGTAAATTTGAACATTTCTGTAAAGGGGACCATTTCCTAGCTCCTAAAGTTGACCAAAACTGACACAAGAGGAAATCATTGAAGGTCATCATGTCTGCCCTTGGCATTCTTGGAACGCCCTGGCCTCAGAATGCAGCATCGGTAGTCCATGGTAACCTGCGGAGAGGGGGTGGGGCTGAAGGAGGTTGGAACACTGCCCTCACTGAGGGAGTGGGTGTGGCCATCTCTGCTGTGACTGAACAAAGGGCAGGGGAGCAGGGGGCCCAGGGCAGGGCCCTCAGAGCCCGGCAGGACCAGGGGAGTGTCACAAGCATTTGGCCCAGGCCAAAGGGCGCCTTCTTTGTCTGCACAGCTTCCCAAACACTCACATTTCCACTCAGGCCGCCCTCTTTGTTGAAGTGTGTGTGGAACGTGTCCTCGCAGTACACCTCGCTGCACAGCTAACCATAGGACTGGGCATCGTACCTTCCTGCCAGGTGACCGAAGTTCGCAGGCAGATGGGTCACTGGGACCAACGCGGAGAGGCTCCTGCCCTCACCACAGGTCGACCACAACCGCTGCCGCAGATCGGGGGTTGCAAAGCAGCCCTGTCTGAATCCCCTGCCTCTAGAGGGAGTATTGGACCAACACTTCTAAAAAATGGGGTCCTTGCGGGAAACTCATCGGAGGGACACAAAAAAATCTTTGCCGACTTTCTCCTGAAGCTTACGAGCGTTCACACTTAAGCCTTTTACAATGTCAGCTGTTTAGCTAAACATGAGCTCATGATCTAAATTTACACAATAATGAAGAAATCAGCTACAAGTGGAGACAATCAGCAAAAACAATCAATATGAGAATTAGTTTCCCAAGGCCATCCATCAGATGTTGGAATAATCAGGTGCAAGGCAGAAAATATACATAAAACTGGAACTGAAACAAGGAACAAGGATGTTTACTAAGACTGGTAGGATCTCTAAAACATTTGTAAGGTACATGTCATTGATAAAGCTAAATACTCAAAGGTTGTGTAATACAACAGATTAATCATTGAGAAGAGTGAAATTATGCTGTTTTGAAAACTATGGCAGGTCAGATTTTCTGCCTAATGATATAAGAAGATTTCTCTCAAAAATACACATTATTTCAAAGACTTATTGGCTGTGAAATAAGTAAAGGGTATTTCAAATGGCTTGTCTGCAAAGAAAGGTGAGATGTAGGGCATCACAGAAAGTCGAGGGGAAAATATGTCAATATATAGATTGCTATATGGTGAACTAAGGCTTAGGCCAGCAACAATGGAGAGGACCTGACCCTTAGAAACTTACAAGTAAGCTGGAATCTTCAAAAGTTCAAATCTTTATAAGTAAAAAGATTTATTAAAATGAATAACCAAGTGTTTTAATTGACATCAGATGATCAAAACAACAAACCCTGAGAACATAGAAAAAATATAAATAAAGATATGAGCAGAACTTAATACAACAGAAAACGTATAAAATTGAGGAGGTTTAGTAAGTCCAAAGAATATTCTTTGAAAAGATTTAAAAGACACACTTTGATTAAGGAAAACATAAACATATGTAAAGAATATACAGAAAGAATCAGGACAAGGTTATAGCAGAGAATATATGAAATGCCAGTAAATTTGAACATTTCTGTAAAGGGGACCATTTCCTAGCTCCTAAAGTTGACCAAAACTGACACAAGAGGAAATCATTGAAGGTCATCATGTCTGCCCTTGGCATTCTTGGAACGCCCTGGCCTCAGAATGCAGCATCGGTAGTCCATGGTAACCTGCGGAGAGGGGGTGGGGCTGAAGGACGTTGGAACACTGCCCTCACTGAGGGAGTGGGTGTGGCCATCTCTGCTGTGACTGAACAAAGGGCAGGGGAACAGGGGGCCGAGGGCAGGGCCCTCAGAGCCCGGCAGGACCAGGGGAGTGTCACAAGCATTTGGCCCAGGCCAAAGGGCGCCTTCTTTGTCTGCACAGCTTCCCAAACACTCACATTTCCACTCAGGCCGCCCTCTTTGTTGAAGTGTGTGTGGATCGTGTCCTCGCAGTACACCTCGCTGCACAGCTAACCATAGGACTGGGCATCGTACCTTCCTGCCAGGTGACCGAAGTTCGCAGGCAGATGGGTCTCTGGGACCAACGCGGAGAGGCTCCTGCCCTGACCACAGGTCGACCACAGCCGCTGCCCCAGATCGGGGGTTGCAAAGCAGCCCTGTCTGAATCCCCTGCCTCTAGAGGGAGTATTGGACCAACACTTCTAAAAAATGGGGTCCTTGCGGGCAACTCATCGGAGGGACACAAAAAAATCTTTGCCGACTTTCTCCTGAAGCTTACGAGCGTTCACACTTAAGCCTTTTACAATGTCAGCTGTTTAGCTAAACATGAGCTCATGATCTAAATTTACACAATAATGAAGAAATCAGCTACAAGGGGAGACAATCAGCAAAAACAATCAATATGAGAATTAGTTTCCCAAGGCCACCCATCAGATGTTGGAATAATCAGGTGCAAGGCAGAATATATACATAAAACTGGAACTGGAACAAGGAACAAGGATGTTTTCAAAGACTGGTAGGATCTCTAAAACATTTGTAAAATACATGTCATTGATAAAGCTAAATACTCAAAGGCTGTGTAATACAACAGATTAATCATTGAGAAGAGTGAAATTATGCTGTTTTGAAAACTATGGCAGGTCAGATTTTCTGCCTAATGATATAAGAAGATTTCTCTCAAAAATACACATTATTTCGAAGACTTATTGGCTGTGAAATAAGTTAAGGGTATTTCAAATGGCTTGTCTGCAAAGAAAGGTGAGATGTAGGGAATCACAGAAAGTCGAGGGGAAAATATGTCAATATATACATTGCTATATGGTGAACTAAGCCTTAGGCCAGCAACAATGGAGAGGACCTGACCCTTAGAAACTTACAAGTAAGCTGGAATCTTCAAAAGTTCAAATCTTTCTAAGTAAAAAGATTTATTAAAATGAATAACCAAGTGTTTTAATTGACATCAGATGATCAAAACAACAAACCCTGAGAACATAGAAAAAATATAAATAAAGATATGAGCAGAACTTAATACAACAGAAAACGTATAAAATTGAGGTGATTTAGTAAGTCCAAAGAATATTCTTTGAAAAGATTTAAAAGACACACTTTGATTAAGGAAAACATAAACATATGTAAAGAATATACAGAAAGAATCAGGACAATGTTATAGCAGAGAATATATGAAATGCCAGTAAATTTGAACATTTCTGTAAAGGGGACCATTTCCTAGCTCCTAAAGTTGACCAAAACTGACACAAGAGGAAATCATTGAAGGTCATCATGTCTGCCCTTGGCATTCTTGGAACGCCCTGGCCTCAGAATGCAGCATCGGTAGTCCATGGTAACCTGCGGAGAGGGGGTGGGGCTGAAGGTGGTTGGAACACTGCCCTCACTGAGGGAATGGGTGTGGCCATCTCTGCTGTGACTGAACAAAGGGCAGGGGAGCAGGGGGCCCAGGGCAGGGCCCTCAGAGCCCGGCAGGACCAGGGGAGTGTCACAAGCATTTGGCCCAGGCCAAAGGGTGCCTTCTTTGTCCGCACAGCTTCCCAAACACTCACATTTCCACTCAGGCCGCCCTCTTTGTTGAAGTGTGTGTGGAACGTGTCCTCGCAGTACACCTCGCTGCACAGCTAACCATAGGACTGGGCATCGTACCTTCCTGCCAGGTGACCGAAGTTCGCAGGCAGATGGGTCACTGGGACCAACGCGGAGAGGCTCCTGCCCTGACCACAGGTCGACCACAGCCGCTGCCCCAGATCGGGGGTTGCAAAGCAGCCCTGTCTGAATCCCCTGCCTCTAGAGGGAGTATTGGACCAACACTTCTAAAAAATGGGGTCCTTGCGGGCAACTCATCGGAGGGACACAAAAAAATCTTTGCCGACTTTCTCCTGAAGCTTACGAGCGTTCACACTTAAGCCTTTTACAATGTCAGCTGTTTAGCTAAACATGAGCTCATGATCTAAATTTACACAATAATGAAGAAATCAGCTACAAGTGGAGACAATCAGCAAAAACAATCAATATGAGAATTAGTTTCCCAAGGCCACCCATCAGATGTTGGAATAATCAGGTGCAAGGCAGAATATATACATAAAACTGGAACTGGAACAAGGAACAAGGATGTTTTCAAAGACTGGTAGGATCTCTAAAACATTTGTAAAGTACATGTCATTGATAAAGCTAAATACTCAAAGGTTGTGTAATACAACAGATTAATCATTGAGAAGAGTGAAATTATGCTGTTTTGAAAACTATGGCAGGTCAGATTTTCTGCCTAATGATATAAGAAGATTTCTCTCAAAAATACACATTATTTCAAAGACTTATTGGCTGTGAAATAAGTGAAGGGTATTTCAAATGGCTTGTCTGCAAAGAAAGGTGAGATGTAGGGAATCACAGAAAGTCGAGGGGAAAATATGTCAATATATACATTGCTATATGGTGAACTAAGCCTTAGGCCAGCAACAATGGAGAGGACCTGACCCTTAGAAACTTACAAGTAAGCTGGAATCTTCAAAAGTTCAAATCTTTATAAGTAAAAAGATTTATTAAAATGAATAACCAAGTGTTTTAATTGACATCAGATGATCAAAACAACAAACCCTGAGAACATAGAAAAAATATAAATAAAGATATGAGCAGAACTTAATACAACAGAAAACGTATAAAATTGAGGTGATTTAGTAAGTCCAAAGAATATTCTTTGAAAAGATTTAAAAGACACACTTTGATTAAGGAAAACAAAAACATAAGTAAAGAATATACAGAAAGAATCAGGACAATGTTATAGCAGAGAATATATGAAATGCCAGTAAATTTGAACATTTCTGTAAAGGGGACCATTTCCTAGCTCCTAAAGTTGACCAAAACTGACACAAGAGGAAATCATTGAAGGTCATCATGTCTGCCCTTGGCATTCTCGGAACGCCCTGGCCTCAGAATGCAGCATGGGTAGTGCATGGTAACCTGCGGAGAGGGGGCGGGGCTGAAGGAGGTTGGAACACTGCCCTCACTGAGGGAGTGGGTGTGGCCATCTCTGCTGTGACTGAACAAAGGGCAGGGGAGCAGGGGGCCCATGGCAGGGCCCTAAGAGGCCGGCAGGCCCAGGGGTGTGTCACAAGCATTTGGTCCAGGCCAAAGGGCACCTTCTTTGTCCTCACAGCTTCCCAAACACTCACCTTTCCACTCAGGCCGCCCTCTTTGTTGAAGTGTGTGTGGAACGTGTCCTCGCAGTACACCTCGCTGCACAGCTAACCATAGGACTGGGCATCGTACCTTCCTGCCGGGTGACTGAAGTACGCAGGCAGATGGGTCCCTGGGACCAACGCGGAGAGGCTCCTGCCCTGACCGCATGTCGACCACAGCCGCTGCCCCCGATCGGGGGCCGCAAAGCAGCCCTGTCTGAATCCCCTGCCTCTAGAGGGAGTATTGGACTAACACTTCTAAAAAATGGGGTCCTTGCGGGCAACTCATCGGAGGGACACAAATAAATCTTTGCCGACTTTCTCCTGGAGCTTACGAGCGTTCACACTTAAGCCTGATACAATGTCAGCTGTTTAGCTAAACATGAGCTCATGATCTAAATTTACACAATAATGAAGAAATCAGCTACAAGTGGAGACAATCAGCAAAAACAATCAATATGAGAATTAGTTTCCCAAGGCCATCCATCAGATGTTGGAATAATCAGGTGCAAGGCAGAAAATATACATAAAACTGGAACTGAAACAAGGAACAAGGATGTTTACTAAGACTGGTAGGATCTCTAAAACATTTGTAAAGTACATGTAATTGATAAAGCTAAATACTCAAAGGTTGTGTAATACAACAGATTAATCATTGAGAAGAGTGAAATTATGCTGTTTTGAAAACTATGGCAGGTCAGATTTTCTGCCTAATGATATAAGAAGATTTCTCTCAAAAATACACATTATTTCAAAGACTTATTGGCTGTGAAATAAGTTAAGGGTATTTCAAATGGCTTGTCTGCAAAGAAAGGTGAGATGTAGGGAATCACAGAAAGTCGAGGGGAAAATATGTCAATATATACATTGCTATATGGTGAACTAAGCCTTAGGCCAGCAACAATGGAGAGGACCTGACCCTTAGAAACTTACAAGTAAGCTGGAATCTTCAAAAGTTCAAATCTTTATAAGTTAAATGATTTATTAAAATGAATAACCAAGTGTTTTAATTGACATCAGATGATCAAAACAACAAACCCTGAGAACATAAAAAAAATATAAATAAAGATATGAGCAGAACTGAATACAACAGAAAACGTATAAAATTGAGGTGATTTAGTAAGTCCAAAGAATATTCTTTGAAAAGATTTAAAAGACACACTTTGATTAAGGAAAACAAAAACATAAGTGAAGAATATACAGAAAGAATCAGGACAATGTTATAGCAGAGAATATATGAAATGCCAGTAAATTTGAACATTTCTGTAAAGGGGACCATTTCCTAGCTCCTAAAGTTGACCAAAACTGACACAAGAGGAAATCATTGAAGGTCATCATGTCTGCCCTTGGCATTCTTGGAACGCCCTGGCCTCAGAATGCAGCATCGGTAGTCCATGGTAACCTGCGGAGAGGGGGTGGGGCTGAAGGAGGTTGGAACACTGCCCTCACTGAGGGAGTGGGTGTGGCCATCTCTGCTGTGACTGAACAAAGGGCAGGGGAGCAGGGGGCCCAGGGCAGGGCCCTCAGAGCCCGGCAGGACCAGGGGAGTGTCACAAGCATTTGGCCCAGGCCAAAGGGCGCCTTCTTTGTCTGCACAGCTTCCCAAACACTCACATTTCCACTCAGGCCGCCCTCTTTGTTGAAGTGTGTGTGGAACGTGTCCTCGCAGTACACCTCGCTGCACAGCTATCCATAGGACTGGGCATCGTACCTTCCTGCCAGGTGACCGAAGTTCGCAGGCAGATGGGTCACTGGGACCAACGCGGAGAGGCTCCTGCCCTGACCACAGGTCGACCACAGCCACTGCCCCAGATCGGGGGTTGCAAAGCAGCCCTGTCTGAATCCCCTGCCTCTAGAGGGAGTATTGGACCAACACTTCTAAAAAATGGGGTCCTTGCGGGCAACTCATCGGAGGGACACAAAAAAATCTTTGCCGACTTTCTCCTGAAGCTTACGAGCGTTCACACTTAAGCCTTTTACAATGTCAGCTGTTTAGCTAAACATGAGCTCATGATCTAAATTTACACAATAATGAAGAAATCAGCTACAAGGGGAGACAATCAGCAAAAACAATCAATATGAGAATTAGTTTCCCAAGGCCACCCATCAGATGTTGGAATAATCAGGTGCAAGGCAGAATATATACATAAAACTGGAACTGGAACAAGGAACAAGGATGTTTTCAAAGACTGGTAGGATCTCTAAAACATTTGTAAAGTACATGTCATTGATAAAGCTAAATACTCAAAGGTTGTGTAATACAACAGATTAATCATTGAGAAGAGTGAAATTATGCTGTTTTGAAAACTATGGCAGGTCAGATTTTCTGCCTAATGATATAAGAAGATTTCTCTCAAAAATACACATTATTTCAAAGACTTATTGGCTGTGAAATAAGTGAAGGGTATTTCAAATGGCTTGTCTGCAAAGAAAGGTGAGATGTAGGGAATCACAGAAAGTCGAGGGGAAAATATGTCAATATATACATTGCTATATGGTGAACTAAGCCTTAGGCCAGCAACAATGGAGAGGACCTGACCCTTAGAAACTTACAAGTAAGCTGGAATCTTCAAAAGTTCAAATCTTTCTAAGTAAAAAGATTTATTAAAATGAATAACCAAGTGTTTTAATTGACATCAGATGATCAAAACAACAAACCCTGAGAACATAGAAAAAATATAAATAAAGATATGAGCAGAACTGAATACAACAGAAAACGTATAAAATTGAGGTGATTTAGTAAGTCCAAAGAATATTCTTTGAAAAGATTTAAAAGACACACTTTGATTAAGGAAAACATAAACATATGTAAAGAATATACAGAAAGAATCAGGACAATGTTATAGCAGAGAATATATGAAATGCCAGTAAATTTGAACATTTCTGTAAAGGGGACCATTTCCTAGCTCCTAAAGTTGACCAAAACTGACACAAGAGGAAATCATTGAAGGTCATCATGTCTGCCCTTGGCATTCTTGGAACGCCCTGGCCTCAGAATGCAGCATCGGTAGTCCATGGTAACCTGCGGAGAGGGGGTGGGGCTGAAGGAGGTTGGAACACTGCCCTCACTGAGGGAGTGGGTGTGGCCATCTCTGCTGAGACTGAACAAAGGGCAAGGGAGCAGGGGTCCCAGGGCAGGGCCCTCAGAGCCCGGCAGGACCAGGGGAGTGTCACAAGCATTTGGCCCAGGCCAAAGGGCGCCTTCTTTGTCTGCACAGCTTCCCAAACACTCACATTTCCACTCAGGCCGCCCTCTTTGATGAAGTGTGTGTGGAACGTGTCCTCGCAGTACACCTCGCTGCACAGCTAACCATAGGACTGGGCATCGTACCTTCCTGCCAGGTGACCGAAGTTCGCAGGCAGATGGGTCACTGGGACCAACGCGGAGAGGCTCCTGCCCTGACCACAGGTCGACCACAGCCGCTGCCCCAGATCGGGGGTTGCAAAGCAGCCCTGTCTGAATCCCCTGCCTCTAGAGGGAGTATTGGACCAACACTTCTAAAAAATGGGGTCCTTGCGGGCAACTCATCGGAGGGACACAAAAAAATCTTTGCCGACTTTCTCCTGAAGCTTACGAGCGTTCACACTTATGCCTTTTACAATGTCATCTGTTTAGCTAAACATGAGCTCATGATCTAAATTTACACAATAATGAAGAAATCAGCTACAAGGGGAGACAATCAGCAAAAACAATCAATATGAGAATTAGTTTCCCAAGGCCACCCATCAGATGTTGGAATAATCAGGTGCAAGGCAGAATATATACATAAAACTGGAACTGGAACAAGGAACAAGGATGTTTTCAAAGACTGGTAGGATCTCTAAAACATTTGTAAAGTACATGTCATTGATAAAGCTAAATACTCAAAGGTTGTGTAATACAACAGATTAATCATTGAGAAGAGTGAAATTATGCTGTTTTGAAAACTATGGCAGGTCAGATTTTCTGCCTAATGATATAAGAAGATTTCTCTCAAAAATACACATTATTTCAAAGACTTATTGGCTGTGAAATAAGTGAAGGGTATTTCAAATGGCTTGTCTGCAAAGAAAGGTGAGATGTAGGGAATCACAGAAAGTCGAGGGGAAAATATGTCAATATATACATGCTATATGGTGAACTAAGCCTTAGGCCAGCAACAATGGAGAGGACATGACCCTTAGAAACTTACAAGTAAGCTGGAATCTTCAAAAGTTCAAATCTTTCTAAGTAAAAAGATTTATTAAAATGAATAACCAAGTGTTTTAATTGACATCAGATGATCAAAACAACAAACCCTGAGAACATAGAAAAAATATAAATAAAGATATGAGCAGAACTGAATACAACAGAAAACGTATAAAATTGAGGTGATTTAGTAAGTCCAAAGAATATTCTTTGAAAAGATTTAAAAGACACACTTTGATTAAGGAAAACATAAACATATGTAAAGAATATACAGAAAGAATCAGGACAATGTTATAGCAGAGAATATATGAAATGCCAGTAAATTTGAACATTTCTGTAAAGGGGACCATTTCCTAGCTCCTAAAGTTGACCAAAACTGACACAAGAGGAAATCATTGAAGGTCATCATGTCTGCCCTTGGCATTCTTGGAACGCCCTGGCCTCAGAATGCAGCATCGGTAGTCCATGGTAACCTGCGGAGAGGGGGTGGGGCTGAAGGAGGTTGGAACACTGCCCTCACTGAGGGAGTGGGTGTGGCCATCTCTGCTGTGACTGAACAAAGGGCAGGGGAGCAGGGGGCCCAGGGCAGGGCCCTCAGAGCCCGGCAGGACCAGGGGAGTGTCACAAGCATTTGGCCCAGGCCAAAGGGCGCCTTCTTTGTCTGCACAGCTTCCCAAACACTCACATTTCCACTCAGGCCGCCCTCTTTGTTGAAGTGTGTGTGGAACGTGTCCTCGCAGTACACCTCGCTGCACAGCTAACCATAGGACTGGGCATCGTACCTTCCTGCCAGGTGACCGAAGTTCGCAGGCAGATGGGTCACTGGGACCAACGCGGAGAGGCTCCTGCCCTGACCACAGGTCGACCACAGCCACTGCCCCAGATCGGGGGTTGCAAAGCAGCCCTGTCTGAATCCCCTGCCTCTAGAGGGAGTATTGGACCAACACTTCTAAAAAATGGGGTCCTTGCGGGCAACTCATCGGAGGGACACAAAAAAATCTTTGCCGACTTTCTCCTGAAGCTTACGAGCGTTCACACTTAAGCCTTTTACAATGTCAGCTGTTTAGCTAAACATGAGCTCATGATCTAAATTTACACAATACTGAAGAAATCAGCTACAAGGGGAGACAATCAGCAAAAACAATCAATATGAGAATTAGTTTCCCAAGGCCACCCATCAGATGTTGGAATAATCAGATGCAAGGCAGAATATATACATAAAACTGGAACTGGAACAAGGAACAAGGATGTTTTCAAAGACTGGTAGGATCTCTAAAACATTTGTAAAGTACATGTCATTGATAAAGCTAAATACTCAAAGGTTGTGTAATACAACAGATTAATCATTGAGAAGAGTGAAATTATGCTGTTTTGAAAACTATGGCAGGTCAGATTTTCTGCCTAATGATATAAGAAGATTTCTCTCAAAATTACACATTATTTCAAAGACTTATTGGCTGTGAAATAAGTGAAGGGTATTTCAAATGGCTTGTCTGCAAAGAAAGGTGAGATGTAGGGAATCACAGAAAGTCGAGGGGAAAATATGTCAATATATACATTGCTATATGGTGAACTAAGCCTTAGGCCAGCAACAATGGAGAGGACCTGACCCTTAGAAACTTACAAGTAAGCTGGAATCTTCAAAAGTTCAAATCTTTATAAGTAAAAAGATTTATTAAAATGAATAACCAAGTGTTTTAATTGACATCAGATGATCAAAACAACAAACCCTGAGAACATAGAAAAAATATAAATAAAGATATGAGCAGAACTGAATACAACAGAAAACGTATAAAATTGAGGTGATTTAGTAAGTCCAAAGAATATTCTTTGAAAAGATTTAAAAGACACACTTTGATTAAGGAAAACATAAACATATGTAAAGAATATACAGAAAGAATCAGGACAATGTTACAGCAGAGAATATATGAAATGCCAGTAAATTTGAACATTTCTGTAAAGGGGACCATTTCCTAGCTCCTAAAGTTGACCAAAACTGACACAAGAGGAAATCATTGAAGGTCATCATGTCTGCCCTTGGCATTCTTGGAACGCCCTGGCCTCAGAATGCAGCATCGGCAGTCCATGGTAACCTGCGGAGAGGGGGTGGGGCTGAAGGAGGTTGGAACACTGCCCTCACTGAGGGAGTGGGTGTGGCCATCTCTGCTGTGACTGAACAAAGGGCAAGGGAGCAGGGGTCCCAGGGCAGGGCCCTCAGAGCCCGGCAGGACCAGGGGAGTGTCACAAGCATTTGGCCCAGGCCAAAGGGCGCCTTCTTTGTCTGCACAGCTTCCCAAACACTCACATTTCCACTCAGGCCGCCCTCTTTGATGAAGTGTGTGTGGAACGTGTCCTCGCAGTACACCTCGCTGCACAGCTAACCATAGGACTGGGCATCGTACCTTCCTGCCAGGTGACCGAAGTTCGCAGGCAGATGGGTCACTGGGACCAACGCGGAGAGGCTCCTGCCCTGACCACAGGTCGACCACAGCCGCTGCCCCAGATCGAGGGTTGCAAAGCAGCCCTGTCTGAATCCCCTGCCTCTAGAGGGAGTATTGGACCAACACTTCTAAAAAATGGGGTCCTTGCGGGCAACTCATCGGAGGGACACAAAAAAATCTTTGCCGACTTTCTCCTGAAGCTTACGAGCGTTCACACTTATGCCTTTTACAATGTCATCTGTTTAGCTAAACATGAGCTCATGATCTAAATTTACACAATAATGAAGAAATCAGCTACAAGGGGAGACAATCAGCAAAAACAATCAATATGAGAATTAGTTTCCCAAGGCCACCCATCAGATGTTGGAATAATCAGGTGCAAGGCAGAATATATACATAAAACTGGAACTGGAACAAGGAACAAGGATGTTTTCAAAGACTGGTAGGATCTCTAAAACATTTGTAAAGTACATGTCATTGATAAAGCTAAATACTCAAAGGTTGTGTAATACAACAGATTAATCATTGAGAAGAGTGAAATTATGCTGTTTTGAAAACTATGGCAGGTCAGATTTTCTGCCTAATGATATAAGAAGATTTCTCTCAAAAATACACATTATTTCAAAGACTTATTGGCTGTGAAATAAGTGAAGGGTATTTCAAATGGCTTGTCTGCAAAGAAAGGTGAGATGTAGGGAATCACATAAAGTCGAGGGGAAAATATGTCAATATATACATTGCTATATGGTGAACTAAGCCTTAGGCCAGCAACAATGGAGAGGACCTGACCCTTAGAAACTTACAAGTAAGCTGGAATCTTCAAAAGTTCAAATCTTTATAAGTAAAAAGATTTATTAAAATGAATAACCAAGTGTTTTAATTGACATCAGATGATCAAAACAACAAACCCTGAGAACATAGAAAAAATATAAATAAAGATATGAGCAGAACTTAATACAACAGAAAACGTATAAAATTGAGGTGATTTAGTAAGTCCAAAGAATATTCTTTGAAAAGATTTAAAAGACACACTTTGATTAAGGAAAACAAAAACATAAGTAAAGAATATACAGAAAGAATCAGGACAATGTTATAGCAGAGAATATATGAAATGCCAGTAAATTTGAACATTTCTGTAAAGGGGACCATTTCCTAGCTCCTAAAGTTGACCAAAACTGACACAAGAGGAAATCATTGAAGGTCATCATGTCTGCCCTTGGCATTCTCGGAACGCCCTGGCCTCAGAATGCAGCATCGGTAGTCCATGGTAACCTGCGGAGAGGGGGTGGGGCTGAAGGAGGTTGGAACACTGCCCTCACTGAGGGAGTGGGTGTGGCCATCTCTGCTGTGACTGAACAAAGGGCAGGGGAGCAGGGGGCCCAGGGCAGGGCCCTCAGAGTCTGGCAGGCCCAGGGGTGTGTCACAAGCATTTGGCCCAGGCCAAAGGGCGCCTTCTTTGTCCGCACAGCTTCCCAAACACTCACATTTCCACTCAGGCCGCCCTCTTTGTTGAAGTGTGTGTGGAACGAGTCCTCGCAGTACACCTCGCTGCACAGCTAACCATAGGACTGGGCATCGTACCTTCCTGCCAGGTGACCGAAGTTCGCAGGCAGATGGGTCCCTGGGACCAACGCGGAGAGGCTCCTGCCCTGACCACAGGTCGACCACAGCCGCTGCCCCCGATCGGGGGCCGCAAAGCAGCCCTGTCTGAATCCCCTGCCTCTAGAGGGATTATTGGACCAACACTTCTAAAAAATGGGGTCCTTGCGGGCAACTCATCGGAGGGACACAAATAAATCTTTGCCGACTTTCTCCTGAAGCTTACGAGCGTTCACACTTAAGCCTGTTACAATGTCAGCTGTATAGCTAAACATGAGCTCATGATCTAAATTTACACAATAATGAAGAAATCAGCTACAAGTGGAGACAATCAGCAAAAACAATCAATATGAGAATTAGTTTCCCAAGGCCATCCATCAGATGTTGGAATAATCAGGTGCAAGGCAGAAAATATACATAAAACTGGAACTGAAACAAGCAACAAGGATGTTTTCAAAGACTGGTAGGATCTCTAAAACATTTGTAAAGTACATGTCATTGATAAAGCTAAATACCCAAGGTTGTGTAATACAACAGATTAATCATTGAGAAGAGTGAAATTATGCTGTTTTGAAAACTATGGCAGGTCAGATTTTCTGCCTAATGATATAAGAAGATTTCTCTCAAAAATACACATAATTTCAAAGACTTATTGGCTGTGAAATAAGTTAAGGGTATTTCAAATGGCTTGTCTGCAAAGAAAGGTGAGATGTAGGGAATCACAGAAAGTCGAGGGGAAAATATGTCAATATATACATTGCTATATGGTGAACTAAGCCTTAGGCCAGCAACAATGGAGAGGACATGACCCTTAGAAACTTACAAGTAAGCTGGAATCTTCAAAAGTTCAAATCTTTATAAGTAAAAAGATTTATTAAAATGAATAACCAAGTGTTTTAATTGACATCAGATGATCAAAACAACAAACCCTGAGAACATAGAAAAAATATAAATAAAGATATGAGCAGAACTGAATACAACAGAAAACGTATAAAATTGAGGTGATTTAGTAAGTCCAAAGAATATTCTTTGAAAAGATTTAAAAGACACACTTTGATTAAGGAAAACATAAACATATGTAAAGAATATACAGAAAGAATCAGGACAATGTTATAGCAGAGAATATATGAAATGCCAGTAAATTTGAACATTTCTGTAAAGGGGACCATTTCCTAGCTCCTAAAGTTGACCAAAACTGACACAAGAGGAAATCATTGAAGGTCATCATGTCTGCCCTTGGCATTCTTGGAACGCCCTGGCCTCAGAATGCAGCATCGGTAGTCCATGGTAACCTGCGGAGAGGGGGTGGGGCTGAAGGAGGTTGGAACACTGCCCTCACTGAGGGAGTGGGTGTGGCCATCTCTGCTGTGACTGAACAAAGGGCAGGGGAGCAGGGGGCCCAGGGCAGGGCCCTCAGAGCCCGGCAGGACCAGGGGAGTGTCACAAGCATTTGGCCCAGGCCAAAGGGCGCCTTCTTTGTCTGCACAGCTTCCCAAACACTCACATTTCCACTCAGGCCGCCCTCTTTGTTGAAGTGTGTGTGGAACGTGTCCTCGCAGTACACCTCGCTGCACAGCTAACCATAGGACTGGGCATCGTACCTTCCTGCCAGGTGACCGAAGTTCGCAGGCAGATGGGTCACTGGGACCAACGCGGAGAGGCTCCTGCCCTCACCACAGGTCGACCACAACCGCTGCCGCAGATCGGGGGTTGCAAAGCAGCCCTGTCTGAATCCCCTGCCTCTAGAGGGAGTATTGGACCAACACTTCTAAAAAATGGGGTCCTTGCGGGAAACTCATCGGAGGGACACAAAAAAATCTTTGCCGACTTTCTCCTGAAGCTTACGAGCGTTCACACTTAAGCCTTTTACAATGTCAGCTGTTTAGCTAAACATTAGCTCATGATCTAAATTTACACAATAATGAAGAAATCAGCTACAAGTGGAGACAATCAGCAAAAACAATCAATATGAGAATTAGTTTCCCAAGGCCATCCATCAGATGTTGGAATAATCAGGTGCAAGGCAGAAAATATACATAAAACTGGAACTGAAACAAGGAACAAGGATGTTTACTAAGACTGGTAGGATCTCTAAAACATTTGTAAGGTACATGTCATTGATAAAGCTAAATACTCAAAGGTTGTGTAATACAACAGATTAATCATTGAGAAGAGTGAAATTATGCTGTTTTGAAAACTATGGCAGGTCAGATTTTCTGCCTAATGATATAAGAAGATTTCTCTCAAAAATACACATTATTTCAAAGACTTATTGGCTGTGAAATAAGTAAAGGGTATTTCAAATGGCTTGTCTGCAAAGAAAGGTGAGATGTAGGGCATCACAGAAAGTCGAGGGGAAAATATGTCAATATATAGATTGCTATATGGTGAACTAAGGCTTAGGCCAGCAACAATGGAGAGGACCTGACCCTTAGAAACTTACAAGTAAGCTGGAATCTTCAAAAGTTCAAATCTTTATAAGTAAAAAGATTTATTAAAATGAATAACCAAGTGTTTTAATTGACATCAGATGATCAAAACAACAAACCCTGAGAACATAGAAAAAATATAAATAAAGATATGAGCAGAACTTAATACAACAGAAAACGTATAAAATTGAGGTGGTTTAGTAAGTCCAAAGAATATTCTTTGAAAAGATTTAAAAGACACACTTTGATTAAGGAAAACATAAACATATGTAAAGAATATACAGAAAGAATCAGGACAATGTTATAGCAGAGAATATATGAAATGCCAGTAAATTTGAACATTTCTGTAAAGGGGACCATTTCCTAGCTCCTAAAGTTGACCAAAACTGTCACAAGAGGAAATCATTGAAGGACAGCATGTCTGCCCTTGGCATTCTTGGAATGCCCTGGCCTCAGAATGCAGAATCGGTAGTCCATGGTAACCTGCGGAGAGGGGGTGGGGCTGAAGGAGGTTGGAACACTGCCCTCACTGAGGGAGTGGGTGTGGCCATCTCTGCTGTGACTGAACAAAGGGCAGGGGAGCAGGGGGCCCAGGGCAGGGCCCTCAGAGTCTGGCAGGCCCAGGGGTGTGTCACAAGCATTTGGCCCAGGCCAAAGGGCGCCTTCTTTGTCCGCACAGCTTCCCAAACACTCACCTTTCCACTCAGGCCGCCCTCTTTGTTGAAGTGTGTGTGGAACTTGTCCTCGCAGTACACCTCGCTGCACAGCTAACCATAGGACTGGGCATCGTACCTTCCTGCCAGGTGACCGAAGTTCGCAGGCAGATGGGTCCCTGGGACCAACGCGGAGAGGCTCCTGCCCTGACCACAGGTCGACCACAGCCGCTGCCCCCGATCGGGGGCCGCAAAGCAGCCCTGTCTGAATACCCTGCCTCTAGAGGGAGTATTGGACCAACACTTCTAAAAAATGGGGTCCTTGCGGGCAACTCTTCGGAGGGACACAAAAAAATCTTTGCCGACTTTCTCCTGAAGCTTACGAGCGTTCACACTTAAGCCTTTTACAATGTCTGCTGTTTAGCTAAACATGAGCTCATGATCTAAATTTACACAATAATGAAGAAATCAGCTACAAGGGGAGACAATCAGCAAAAACAATCAATATGAGAATTAGTTTCCCAAGGCCACCCATCAGATGTTGGAATAATCAGGTGCAAGGCAGAATATATACATAAAACTGGAACTGGAACAAGGAACAAGGATGTTTTCAAAGATTGGTAGGATCTCTAAAACATTTGTAAAGTACATGTCATTGATAAAGCTAAATACTCAAAGGTTGTGTAATACAACAGATTAATCATTGAGAAGAGTGAAATTATGCTGTTTTGAAAACTATGGCAGGTCAGATTTTCTGCCTAATGATATAAGAAGATTTCTCTCAAAAATACACATTATTTCAAAGACTTATTGGCTGTGAAATAAGTGAAGGGTATTTCAAATGGCTTGTCTGCAAAGAAAGGTGAGATGTAGGGAATCACAGAAAGTCGAGGGGAAAATATGTCAATATATACATTGCTATATGGTGAACTAAGCCTTAGGCCAGCAACAATGGAGAGGACCTGACCCTTAGAAACTTACAAGTAAGCTGGAATCTTCAAAAGTTCAAATCTTTATAAGTAAAAAGATTTATTAAAATGAATAACCAAGTGTTTTAATTGACATCAGATGATCAAAACAACAAACCCTGAGAACATAGAAAAAATATAAATAAAGATATGAGCAGAACTTAATACAACAGAAAACGTATAAAATTGAGGTGATTTAGTAAGTCCAAAGAATATTCTTTGAAAAGATTTAAAAGACACACTTTGATTAAGGAAAACAAAAACATAAGTAAAGAATATACAGAAAGAATCAGGACAATGTTATAGCAGAGAATATATGAAATGCCAGTAAATTTGAACATTTCTGTAAAGGGGACCATTTCCTAGCTCCTAAAGTTGACCAAAACTGACACAAGAGGAAATCATTGAAGGTCATCATGTCTGCCCTTGGCATTCTCGGAACGCCCTGGCCTCAGAATGCAGCATGGGTAGTCCATGGTAACCTGCGGAGAGGGGGCGGGGATGAAGGAGGTTGGAACACTGCCCTCACTGAGGGAGTGGGTGTGGCCATCTCTGCTGTTACTGAACAAAGGGCAGGGGAGCAGGGGGCCCATGGCAGGGCCCTAAGAGGCCGGCAGGCCCAGGGGTGTGTCACAAGCATTTGGCCCAGGCCAAAGGGCACCTTCTTTGTCCGCACAGCTTCCCAAACACTCACCTTTCCACTCAGGCCGCCCTCTTTGTTGAAGTGTGTGTGGAACGTGTCCTCGCAGTACACCTCGCTACACAGCTAACCATAGGACTGGGCATCGTACCTTCCTGCCGGGTGACTGAAGTACGCAGGCAGATGGGTCCCTGGGACCAACGCGGAGAGGCTCCTGCCCTGACCGCAGGTCGACCACAGCCGCTGCCCCCGATCGGGGGCCGCAAAGCAGCCCTGTCTGAATCCCCTGCCTCTAGAGGGAGTATTGGACCAACACTTCTAAAAAATGGGGTCCTTGCGGGCAACTCATCGGAGGGACACAGATAAATCTTTGCCGACTTTCTCCTGGAGCTTACGAGCGTTCACACTTAAGCCTGATACAATGTCAGCTGTTTAGCTAAACATGAGCTCATGATCTAAATTTACACAATAATGAAGAAATCAGCTACAAGTGGAGACAATCAGCAAAAACAATCAATATGAGAATTAGTTTCCCAAGGCCATCCATCAGATGTTGGAATAATCAGGTGCAAGGCAGAAAATATACATAAAACTGGAACTGAAACAAGGAACAAGGATGTTTACTAAGACTGGTAGGATCTCTAAAACATTTGTAAAGTACATGTCATTGATAAAGCTAAATACTCAAAGGTTGTGTAATACAACAGATTAGTCATTGAGAAGAGTGAAATTATGCTGTTTTGAAAACTATGGCAGGTCAGATTTTCTGCCTAATGATATAAGAAGATTTCTCTCAAAAATACACATTATTTCAAAGACTTATTGGCTGTGAAATAAGTTAAGGGTATTTCAAATGGCTTGTCTGCAAAGAAAGGTGAGATGTAGGGAATCACAGAAAGTCGAGGGGAAAATATGTCAATATATACATTGCTATATGGTGAACTAAGCCTTAGGCCAGCAACAATGGAGAGGACCTGACCCTTAGAAACTTACAAGTAAGCTGGAATCTTCAAAAGTTCAAATCTTTATAAGTAAAAAGATTTATTAAAATGAATAACCAAGTGTTTTAATTGACATCAGATGATCAAAACAACAAACCCTGAGAACATAAAAAAAATATAAATAAAGATATGAGCAGAACTTAATACAACAGAAAACGTATAAAATTGAGGTGATTTAGTAAGTCCAAAGAATATTCTTTGAAAAGATTTAAAAGACACACTTTGATTAAGGAAAACAAAAACATAAGTAAAGAATATACAGAAAGAATCAGGACAATGTTATAGCAGAGAATATATGAAATGCCAGTAAATTTGAACATTTCTGTAAAGGGGACCATTTCCTAGCTCCTAAAGTTGACCAAAACTGACACAAGAGGAAATCATTGAAGGTCATCATGTCTGCCCTTGGCATTCTCGGAACGCCCTGGCCTCAGAATGCAGCATGGGTAGTCCATGGTAACCTGCGGAGAGGGGTTGGGGCTGAAGGAGGTTGGAACACTGCCCTCACTGAGGGAGTGGGTGTGGCCATCTCTGCTGTGACTGAACAAAGGGCAGGGGAGCAGGGGGCCCAGGGCAGGGCCCTCAGAGGCCGGCAGGCCCAGGGGTGTGTCACAAGCATTTGGCCCAGGCCAAAGGGCACCTTCTTTGTCCGCACAGCTTCCCAAACACTCACCTTTCCACTCAGGCCGCCCTCTTTGTTGAAGTGTGTGTGGAACGTGTCCTCGCAGTACACCTCGCTGCACAGCTAACCATAGGACTGGGCATCGTACCTTCCTGCCAGGTGACTGAAGTTTGCAGGCAGATGGGTCCCTGGTACCAACGCGGAGAGGCTCCTGCCCTGACCAGAGGTCGACCACAGCCGCTGCCCCCGATCGGTGGCCGCAAAGCAGCCCTGTCTGAATCCCCTGCCTCTAGAGGGAGTATTGGACCAACACTTCTAAAAAATGGGGTCCTTGCGGGCAACTCATCGGAGGGACACAAATAAATCTTTGCCGACACTCTCCTGGAGCTTATGAGCGTTCACACTTAAGCCTGATACAATGTCAGCTGTTTAGCTAAACATGAGCTCATGATCTAAATTTACACAATAATGAAGAAATCAGCTACAAGTGGAGACAATCAGCAAAAACAATCAATATGAGAATTAGTTTCCCAAGGCCATCCATCAGATGTTGGAATAATCAGGTGCAAGGCAGAAAATATACATAAAACTGGAACTGAAACAAGGAACAAGGATGTTTACTAAGACTGGTAGGATCTCTAAAACATTTGTAAAGTACATGTCATTGATAAAGCTAAATACTCAAAGGTTGTGTAATACAACAGATTAATCATTGAGAAGAGTGAAATTATGCTGTTTTGAAAACTATGGCAGGTCAGATTTTCTGCCTAATGATATAAGAAGATTTCTCTCAAAAATACACATTATTTCAAAGACTTATTGGCTGTGAAATAAGTGAAGGGTATTTCAAATGGCTTGTCTGCAAAGAAAGGTGAGATGTAGGGAATCACAGAAAGTCGAGGGGAAAATATGTCAATATATACATTGCTATATGGTGAACTAAGCCTTAGGCCAGCAACAATGGAGAGGACCTGACCCTTAGAAACTTACAAGTAAGCTGGAATCTTCAAAAGTTCAAATCTTTATAAGTAAAAAGATTTATTAAAATGAATAACCAAGTGTTTTAATTGACATCAGATGATCAAAACAACAAACCCTGAGAACATAGAAAAAATATAAATAAAGATATGAGCAGAACTTAATACAACAGAAAACGTATAAAATTGAGGTGATTTAGTAAGTCCAAAGAATATTCTTTGAAAAGATTTAAAAGACACACTTTGATTAAGGAAAACAAAAACATAAGTAAAGAATATACAGAAAGAATCAGGACAATGTTATAGCAGAGAATATATGAAATGCCAGTAAATTTGAACATTTCTGTAAAGGGGACCATTTCCTAGCTCCTAAAGTTGACCAAAACTGACACAAGAGGAAATCATTGAAGGTCATCATGTCTGCCCTTGGCATTCTCGGAACGCCCTGGCCTCAGAATGCAGCATGGGTAGTCCATGGTAACCTGCGGAGAGGGGGCGGGGCTGAAGGAGGTTGGAACACTGCCCTCACTGAGGGAGTGGGTGTAGCCATCTCTGCTGTTACTGAACAAAGGGCAGGGGAGCAGGGGGCCCATGGCAGGGCCCTAAGAGGCCGGCAGGCCCAGGGGTGTGTCACAAGCATTTGGCCCAGGCCAAAGGGCACCTTCTTTGTCCGCACAGCTTCCCAAACACTCACCTTTCCACTCAGGCCGCCCTCTTTGTTGAAGTGTGTGTGGAACGTGTCCTCGCAGTACACCTCGCTGCACAGCTAACCATAGGACTGGGCATCGTACCTTCCTGCCGGGTGACTGAAGTACGCAGGCAGATGGGTCCCTGGGACCAACGCGGAGAGGCTCCTGCCCTGACCGCAGGTCGACCACAGCCGCTGCCCCCGATCGGGGGCCGCAAAGCAGCCCTGTCTGAATCCCCTGCCTCTAGAGGGAGTATTGGACCAACACTTCTAAAAAATGGGGTCCTTGCGGGCAACTCATCGGAGGGACACAGATAAATCTTTGCCGACTTTCTCCTGGAGCTTACGAGCGTTCACACTTAAGCCTGATACAATGTCAGCTGTTTAGCTAAACATGAGCTCATGATCTAAATTTACACAATAATGAAGAAATCAGCTACAAGTGGAGACAATCAGCAAAAACAATCAATATGAGAATTAGTTTCCCAAGGCCATCCATCAGATGTTGGAATAATCAGGTGCAAGGCAGAAAATATACATAAAACTGGAACTGAAACAAGGAACAAGGATGTTTACTAAGACTGGTAGGATCTCTAAAACATTTGTAAAGTACATGTCATTGATAAAGCTAAATACTCAAAGGTTGTGTAATACAACAGATTAGTCATTGAGAAGAGTGAAATTATGCTGTTTTGAAAACTATGGCAGGTCAGATTTTCTGCCTAATGATATAAGAAGATTTCTCTCAAAAATACACATTATTTCAAAGACTTATTGGCTGTGAAATAAGTTAAGGGTATTTCAAATGGCTTGTCTGCAAAGAAAGGTGAGATGTAGGGAATCACAGAAAGTCGAGGGGAAAATATGTCAATATATACATTGCTATATGGTGAACTAAGCCTTAGGCCAGCAACAATGGAGAGGACCTGACCCTTAGAAACTTACAAGTAAGCTGGAATCTTCAAAAGTTCAAATCTTTATAAGTAAAAAGATTTATTAAAATGAATAACCAAGTGTTTTAATTGACATCAGATGATCAAAACAACAAACCCTGAGAACATAAAAAAAATATAAATAAAGATATGAGCAGAACTTAATACAACAGAAAACGTATAAAATTGAGGTGATTTAGTAAGTCCAAAGAATATTCTTTGAAAAGATTTAAAAGACACACTTTGATTAAGGAAAACAAAAACATAAGTAAAGAATATACAGAAAGAATCAGGACAATGTTATAGCAGAGAATATATGAAATGCCAGTAAATTTGAACATTTCTGTAAAGGGGACCATTTCCTAGCTCCTAAAGTTGACCAAAACTGACACAAGAGGAAATCATTGAAGGTCATCATGTCTGCCCTTGGCATTCTCGGAACGCCCTGGCCTCAGAATGCAGCATGGGTAGTCCATGGTAACCTGCGGAGAGGGGTTGGGGCTGAAGGAGGTTGGAACACTGCCCTCACTGAGGGAGTGGGTGTGGCCATCTCTGCTGTGACTGAACAAAGGGCAGGGGAGCAGGGGGCCCAGGGCAGGGCCCTCAGAGGCCGGCAGGCCCAGGGGTGTGTCACAAGCATTTGGCCCAGGCCAAAGGGCACCTTCTTTGTCCGCACAGCTTCCCAAACACTCACCTTTCCACTCAGGCCGCCCTCTTTGTTGAAGTGTGTGTGGAACGTGTCCTCGCAGTACACCTCGCTGCACAGCTAACCATAGGACTGGGCATCGTACCTTCCTGCCAGGTGACCGAAGTTCGCAGGCAGATGGGTCACTGGGACCAACGCGGAGAGGCTCCTGCCCTGACCACAGGTCGACCACAGCCGCTGCCCCAGATCGGGGGTTGCAAAGCAGCCCTGTCTGAATCCCCTGCCTCTAGAGGGAGTATTGGACCAACACTTCTAAAAAATGGGGTCCTTGCGGGCAACTCATTGGAGGGACACAAAAAAATCTTTGCCGACTTTCTCCTGAAGCTTACGAGCGTTCACACTTAAGCCTTTTACAATGTCAGCTGTTTAGCTAAACATGAGCTCATGATCTAAATTTACACAATAATGAAGAAATCAGCTACAAGGGGAGACAATCAGCAAAAACAATCAATATGAGAATTAGTTTCCCAAGGCCACCCATCAGATGTTGGAATAATCAGGTGCAAGGCAGAATATATACATAAAACTGGAACTGGAACAAGGAACAAGGATGTTTTCAAAGACTGGTAGGATCTCTAAAACATTTGTAAAATACATGTCATTGATAAAGCTAAATACTCAAAGGCTGTGTAATACAACAGATTAATCATTGAGAAGAGTGAAATTATGCTGTTTTGAAAACTATGGCAGGTCAGATTTTCTGCCTAATGATATAAGAAGATTTCTCTCAAAAATACACATTATTTCGAAGACTTATTGGCTGTGAAATAAGTTAAGGGTATTTCAAATGGCTTGTCTGCAAAGAAAGGTGAGATGTAGGGAATCACAGAAAGTCGAGGGGAAAATATGTCAATATATACATTGCTATATGGTGAACTAAGCCTTAGGCCAGCAACAATGGAGAGGACCTGACCCTTAGAAACTTACAAGTAAGCTGGAATCTTCAAAAGTTCAAATCTTTCTAAGTAAAAAGATTTATTAAAATGAATAACCAAGTGTTTTAATTGACATCAGATGATCAAAACAACAAACCCTGAGAACATAGAAAAAATATAAATAAAGATATGAGCAGAACTTAATACAACAGAAAACGTATAAAATTGAGGTGATTTAGTAAGTCCAAAGAATATTCTTTGAAAAGATTTAAAAGACACACTTTGATTAAGGAAAACATAAACATATGTAAAGAATATACAGAAAGAATCAGGACAATGTTATAGCAGAGAATATATGAAATGCCAGTAAATTTGAACATTTCTGTAAAGGGGACCATTTCCTAGCTCCTAAAGTTGACCAAAACTGACACAAGAGGAAATCATTGAAGGTCATCATGTCTGCCCTTGGCATTCTTGGAACGCCCTGGCCTCAGAATGCAGCATCGGTAGTCCATGGTAACCTGCGGAGAGGGGGTGGGGCTGAAGGAGGTTGGAACACTGCCCTCACTGAGGGAGTGGGTGTGGCCATCTCTGCTGTGACTGAACAAAGGGCAGGGGAGCAGGGGGCCCAGGGCAGGGCCCTCAGAGCCCGGCAGGACCAGGGGAGTGTCACAAGCATTTGGCCCAGGCCAAAGGGCGCCTTCTTTGTCTGCACAGCTTCCCAAACACTCACATTTCCACTCAGGCCGCCCTCTTTGTTGAAGTGTGTGTGGAACGTGTCCTCGCAGTACACCTCGCTGCACAGCTAACCATAGGACTGGGCATCGTACCTTCCTGCCAGGTGACCGAAGTTCGCAGGCAGATGGGTCCCTGGGACCAACGCGGAGAGGCTCCTGCCCTGACCACAGGTCGACCACAGCCGCTGCCCCAGATCGGGGGTTGCAAAGCAGCCCTGTCTGAATCCCCTGCCTCTAGAGGGAGTATTGGACCAACACTTCTAAAAAATGGGGTCCTTGCGGGCAACTCATCGGAGGGACACAAAAAAATCTTTGCCGACTTTCTCCTGAAGCTTACGAGCGTTCACACTTAAGCCTTTTACAATGTCAGCTGTTTAGCTAAACATGAGCTCATGATCTAAATTTACACAATAATGAAGAAATCAGCTACAAGGGGAGACAATCAGCAAAAACAATCAATATGAGAATTAGTTTCCCAAGACCACCCATCAGATGTTGGAATAATCAGGTGCAAGGCAGAATATATACATAAAACTGGAACTGGAACAAGGAACAAGGATGTTTTCAAAGACTGGTAGGATCTCTAAAACATTTGTAAAGTACATGTCATTGATAAAGCTAAATACTCAAAGGTTGTGTAATACAACAGATTAATCATTGAGAAGAGTGAAATTATGCTGTTTTGAAAACTATGGCAGGTCAGATTTTCTGCCTAATGATATAAGAAGATTTCTCTCAAAAATACACATTATTTCAAAGACTTATTGGCTGTGAAATAAGTGAAGGGTATTTCAAATGGCTTGTCTGCAAAGAAAGGTGAGATGTAGGGAATCACAGAAAGTCGAGGGGAAAATATGTCAATATATACATTGCTATATGGTGAACTAAGCCTTAGGCCAGCAACAATGGAGAGGACCTGACCCTTAGAAACTTACAAGTAAGCTGGAATCTTCAAAAGTTCAAATCTTTATAAGTAAAAAGATTTATTAAAATGAATAACCAAGTGTTTTAATTGACATCAGATGATCAAAACAACAAACCCTGAGAACATAGAAAAAATATAAATAAAGATATGAGCAGAACTTAATACAACAGAAAACGTATAAAATTGAGGTGATTTAGTAAGTCCAAAGAATATTCTTTGAAAAGATTTAAAAGACACACTTTGATTAAGGAAAACATAAACATATGTAAAGAATATACAGAAAGAATCAGGACAATGTTATAGCAGAGAATATATGAAATGCCAGTAAATTTGAACATTTCTGTAAAGGGGACCATTTCCTAGCTCCTAAAGTTGACCAAAACTGACACAAGAGGAAATCATTGAAGGTCATCATGTCTGCCCTTGGCATTCTTGGAACGCCCTGGCCTCAGAATGCAGCATCGGTAGTCCATGGTAACCTGCGGAGAGGGGGTGGGGCTGAAGGAGGTTGGAACACTGCCCTCACTGAGGGAGTGGGTGTGGCCATCTCTGCTGTGACTGAACAAAGGGCAGGGGAGCAGGGGGCCCAGGGCAGGGCCCTCAGAGCCCGGCAGGACCAGGGGAGTGTCACAAGCATTTGTCCCAGGCCAAAGGGCGCCTTCTTTGTCTGCACAGCTTCCCAAACACTCACATTTCCACTCAGGCCGCCCTCTTTGTTGAAGTGTGTGTGGAACGTGTCCTCGCAGTACACCTCGCTGCACAGCTAACCATAGGACTGGGCATCGTACCTTCCTGCCAGGTGACCGAAGTTCGCAGGCAGATGGGTCACTGGGACCAACGCGGAGAGGCTCCTGCCCTGACCACAGGCCGACCACAGCCGCTGCCCCAGATCGGGGGTTGCAAAGCAGCCCTGTCTGAATCCCCTGCCTCTAGAGGGAGTATTGGACCAACACTTCTAAAAAATGGGGTCCTTGCGGGCAACTCATCGGAGGGACACAAAAAAATCTTTGCCGACTTTCTCCTGAAGCTTACGAGCGTTCACACTTAAGCCTTTTACAATGTCAGCTGTTTAGCTAAACATGAGCTCATGATCTAAATTTACACAATAATGAAGAAATCAGCTACAAGGGGAGACAATCAGCAAAAACAATCAATATGAGAATTAGTTTCCCAAGGCCACCCATCAGATGTTGGAATAATCAGGTGCAAGGCAGAATATATACATAAAACTGGAACTGGAACAAGGAACAAGGATGTTTTCAAAGACTGGTAGGATCTCTAAAACATTTGTAAAGTACATGTCATTGATAAAGCTAAATACTCAAAGGTTGTGTAATACAACAGATTAATCATTGAGAAGAGTGAAATTATGCTGTTTTGAAAACTATGGCAGGTCAGATTTTCTGCCTAATGATATAAGAAGATTTCTCTCAAAAATACACATTATTTCAAAGACTTATTGGCTGTGAAATAAGTGAAGGGTATTTCAAATGGCTTGTCTGCAAAGAAAGGTGAGATGTAGGGAATCACAGAAAGTCGAGGGGAAAATATGTCAATATATACATTGCTATATGGTGAACTAAGCCTTAGGCCAGCAACAATGGAGAGGACCTGACCCTTAGAAACTTACAAGTAAGCTGGAATCTTCAAAAGTTCAAATCTTTATAAGTAAAAAGATTTATTAAAATGAATAACCAAGTGTTTTAATTGACATCAGATGATCAAAACAACAAACCCTGAGAACATAGAAAAAAATATAAATAAAGATATGAGCAGAACTTAATACAACAGAAAATGTATAAAATTGAGGTGATTTAGTAAGTCCAAAGAATATTCTTTGAAAAGATTTAAAAGACACACTTTGATTAAGGAAAAATAAACATATGTAAAGAATATACAGAAAGAATCAGGACAATGTTATAGCAGAGAATATATGAAATGCCAGTAAATTTGAACATTTCTGTAAAGGGGACCATTTCCTAGCTCCTAAAGTTGACCAAAACTGACACAAGAGGCAATCATTGAAGGTCATCATGTCTGCCCTTGGCATTCTTGGAACGCCCTGGCCTCAGAATGCAGCATCGGTAGTCCATGGTAACCTGCGGAGAGGGGGTGGGGCTGAAGGAGGTTGGAACACTGCCCTCACTGAGGGAGTGGGTGTGGCCATCTCTGCTGTGACTGAACAAAGGGCAGGGGAGCAGGGGGCCCAGGGCAGGGCCCTCAGAGCCCGGCAGGACCAGGGGAGTGTCACAAGCATTTGGCCCAGGCCAAAGGGCGCCTTCTTTGTCTGCACAGCGTCCCAAACACTCACATTTCCACTCAGGCCGCCCTCTTTGTTGAAGTGTGTGTGGAACGTGTCCTCGCAGTACACCTCGCTGCACAGCTAACCATAGGACTGGGCATCGTACCTTCCTGCCAGGTGACCGAAGTTCGCAGGCAGATGGGTCCCTGGGACCAACGCGGAGAGGCTCCTGCCCTGACCACAGGTCGACCACAGCCGCTGCCCCAGATCGGGGGTTGCAAAGCAGCCCTGTCTGAATCCCCTGCCTCTAGAGGGAGTATTGGACCAACACTTCTAAAAAATGGGGTCCTTGCGGAAAACTCATCGGAGGGACACAAAAAAATCTTTGCCGACTTTCTCCTGAAGCTTACGAGCGTTCACACTTAAGCCTTTTACAATGTCAGCTGTTTAGCTAAACATGAGCTCATGATCTAAATTTACACAATAATGAAGAAATCAGCTACAAGGGGAGACAATCAGCAAAAACAATCAATATGAGAATTAGTTTCCCAAGGCCACCCATCAGATGTTGGAATAATCAGGTGCAAGGCAGAATATATACATAAAACTGGAACTGGAACAAGGAACAAGGATGTTTTCAAAGACTGGTAGGATCTCTAAAACATTTGTAAAGTACATGTCATTGATAAAGCTAAATACTCAAAGGTTGTGTAATACAACAGATTAATCATTGAGAAGAGTGAAATTATGCTGTTTTGAAAACTATGGCAGGTCAGATTTTCTGCCTAATGATATAAGAAGATTTCTCTCAAAAATACACATTATTTCAAAGACTTATTGGCTGTGAAATAAGTTAAGGGTATTTCAAATGGCTTGTCTGCAAAGAAAGGTGAGATGTAGGGAATCACAGAAAGTCGAGGGGAAAATATGTCAATATATACATTGCTATATGGTGAACTAAGCCTTAGGCCAGCAACAATGGAGAGGACCTGACCCTTAGAAACTTACAAGTAAGCTGGAATCTTCAAAAGTTCAAATCTTTCTAAGTAAAAAGATTTATTAAAATGAATAACCAAGTGTTTTAATTGACATCAGATGATCAAAACAACAAACCCTGAGAACATAGAAAAAATATAAATAAAGATATGAGCAGAACTTAATACAACAGAAAACGTATAAAATTGAGGTGATTTAGTAAGTCCAAAGAATATTCTTTGAAAAGATTTAAAAGACACACTTTGATTAAGGAAAACATAAACATATGTAAAGAATATACAGAAAGAATCAGGACAATGTTATAGCAGAGAATATATGAAATGCCAGTAAATTTGAACATTTCTGTAAAGGGGACCATTTCCTAGCTCCTAAAGTTGACCAAAACTGACACAAGAGGAAATCATTGAAGGTCATCATGTCTGCCCTTGGCATTCTTGGAACGCCCTGGCCTCAGAATGCAGCATCGGTAGTCCATGGTAACCTGCGGAGAGGGGGTGGGGCTGAAGGAGGTTGGAACACTGCCCTCACTGAGGGAGTGGGTGTGGCCATCTCTGCTGTGACTGAACAAAGGGCAGGGGAGCAGGGGGCCCAGGGCAGGGCCCTCAGAGCCCGGCAGGACCAGGGGAGTGTCACAAGCATTTGGCCCAGGCCAAAGGGCGCCTTCTTTGTCTGCACAGCTTCCCAAACACTCACATTTCCACTCAGGCCGCCCTCTTTGTTGAAGTGTGTGTGGAACGTGTCCTCGCAGTACACCTCGCTGCACAGCTAACCATAGGACTGGGCATCGTACCTTCCTGCCAGGTGACCGAAGATCGCAGGCAGATGGGTCACTGGGACCAACGCGGAGAGGCTCCTGCCCTGACCACAGGCCGACCACAGCCGCTGCCCCAGATCGGGGGTTGCAAAGCAGCCCTGTCTGAATCCCCTGCCTCTAGAGGGAGTATTGGACCAACACTTCTAAAAAATGGGGTCCTTGCGGGCAACTCATCGGAGGGACACAAAAAAATCTTTGCCGACTTTCTCCTGAAGCTTACGAGCGTTCACACTTAAGCCTTTTACAATGTCAGCTGTTTAGCTAAACATGAGCTCATGATCTAAATTTACACAATAATGAAGAAATCAGCTACAAGGGGAGACAATCAGCAAAAACAATCAATATGAGAATTAGTTTCCCAAGGCCACCCATCAGATGTTGGAATAATCAGGTGCAAGGCAGAATATATACATAAAACTGGAACTGGAACAAGGAACAAGGATGTTTTCAAAGACTGGTAGGATCTCTAAAACATTTGTAAAGTACATGTCATTGATAAAGCTAAATACTCAAAGGTTGTGTAATACAACAGATTAATCATTGAGAAGAGTGAAATTATGCTGTTTTGAAAACTATGGCAGGTCAGATTTTCTGCCTAATGATATAAGAAGATTTCTCTCAAAAATACACATTATTTCAAAGACTTATTGGCTGTGAAATAAGTGAAGGGTATTTCAAATGGCTTGTCTGCAAAGAAAGGTGAGATGTAGGGAATCACAGAAAGTCGAGGGGAAAATATGTCAATATATACATTGCTATATGGTGAACTAAGCCTTAGGCCAGCAACAATGGAGAGGACCTGACCCTTAGAAACTTACAAGTAAGCTGGAATCTTCAAAAGTTCAAATCTTTATAAGTAAAAAGATTTATTAAAATGAATAACCAAGTGTTTTAATTGACATCAGATGATCAAAACAACCATCCCTGAGAACATAGAAAAAAATATAAATAAAGATATGAGCAGAACTTAATACAACAGAAAACGTATAAAATTGAGGTGATTTAGTAAGTCCAAAGAATATTCTTTGAAAAGATTTAAAAGACACACTTTGATTAAGGAAAACATAAACATATGTAAAGAATATACAGAAAGAATCAGGACAATGTTATAGCAGAGAATATATGAAATGCCAGTAAATTTGAACATTTCTGTAAAGGGGACCATTTCCTAGCTCCTAAAGTTGACCAAAACTGACACAAGAGGAAATCATTGAAGGTCATCATGTCTGCCCTTGGCATTCTTGGAACGCCCTGGCCTCAGAATGCAGCATCGGTAGTCCATGGTAACCTGCGGAGAGGGGGTGGGGCTGAAGGAGGTTGGAACACTGCCCTCACTGAGGGAGTGGGTGTGGCCATCTCTGCTGTGACTGAACAAAGGGCAGGGGAGCAGGGGGCCCAGGGCAGGGCCCTCAGAGCCCGGCAGGACCAGGGGAGTGTCACAAGCATTTGGCCCAGGCCAAAGGGCGCCTTCTTTGTCTGCACAGCTTCCCAAACACTCACATTTCCACTCAGGCCGCCCTCTTTGTTGAAGTGTGTGTGGAACGTGTCCTCGCAGTACACCTCGCTGCACAGCTAACCATAGGACTGGGCATCGTACCTTCCTGCCAGGTGACCGAAGTTCGCAGGCAGATGGGTCACTGGGACCAACGCGGAGAGGCTCCTGCCCTGACCACAGGTCGACCACAGCCGCTGCCCCAGATCGGGGGTTGCAAAGCAGCCCTGTCTGAATCCCCTGCCTCTAGAGGGAGTATTGGACCAACACTTCTAAAAAATGGGGTCCTTGCGGGCAACTCATCGGAGGGACACAAAAAAATCTTTGCCGACTTTCTCCTGAAGCTTACGAGCGTTCACACTTAAGCCTTTTACAATGTCAGCTGTTTAGCTAAACATGAGCTCATGATCTAAATTTACACAATAATGAAGAAATCAGCTACAAGGGGAGACAATCAGCAAAAACAATCAATATGAGAATTAGTTTCCCAAGGCCACCCATCAGATGTTGGAATAATCAGGTGCAAGGCAGAATATATACATAAAACTGGAACTGGAACAAGGAACAAGGATGTTTTCAAAGACTGGTAGGATCTCTAAAACATTTGTAAAGTACATGTCATTGATAAAGCTAAATACTCAAAGGTTGTGTAATACAACAGATTAATCATTGAGAAGAGTGAAATTATGCTGTTTTGAAAACTATGGCAGGTCAGATTTTCTGCCTAATGATATAAGAAGATTTCTCTCAAAAATACACATTATTTCAAAGACTTATTGGCTGTGAAATAAGTGAAGGGTATTTCAAATGGCTTGTCTGCAAAGAAAGGTGAGATGTAGGGAATCACAGAAAGTCGAGGGGAAAATATGTCAATATATACATTGCTATATGGTGAACTAAGCCTTAGGCCAGCAACAATGGAGAGGACCTGACCCTTAGAAACTTACAAGTAAGCTGGAATCTTCAAAAGTTCAAATCTTTCTAAGTAAAAAGATTTATTAAAATGAATAACCAAGTGTTTTAATTGACATCAGATGATCAAAACAACAAACCCTGAGAACATAGAAAAAATATAAATAAAGATATGAGCAGAACTTAATACAACAGAAAACGTATAAAATTGAGGTGATTTAGTAAGTCCAAAGAATATTCTTTGAAAAGATTTAAAAGACACACTTTGATTAAGGAAAACAAAAACATAAGTAAAGAATATACAGAAAGAATCAGGACAATGTTATAGCAGAGAATATATGAAATGCCAGTAAAGTTGAACATTTCTGTAAAGGGGACCATTTCCTAGCTCCTAAAGTTGACCAAAACTGACACAAGAGGAAATCATTGAAGGTCATCATGTCTGCCCTTGGCATTCTCGGAACGCCCTGGCCTCAGAATGCAGCATCGGTAGTCCATGGTAACCTGCGGAGAGGGGGCGGGGCTGAAGGAGGTTGGAACACTGCCCTCACTGAGCGAGTGGGTGTGGCCATCTCTGCTGTGACTGAACAAATGGCAGGGGAGCAGGGGGCCCAGGGCAGGGCCCTCAGAGTCTGGCAGGCCCAGGGGTGTGTCACAAGCATTTGGCCCAGGCCAAAGGGCGCCTTCTTTGTCCGCACAGCTTCCCAAACACTCACCTTTCCACTCAGGCCGCCCTCATTGTTGAAGTGTGTGTGGAACGTGTCCTCGCAGTACACCTCGCTGCACAGCTAACCATAGGACTGGGCATCGTACCTTCCTGCCAGGTGACCGAAGTTCGCAGGCAGATGGGTCCCTGGGACCAACGCGGAGAGGCTCCTGCCCTGACCACAGGTCGACAACAGCCGCTGCCCCCGATCGGGGGCCGCAAAGCAGCCCTGTCTGAATCCCCTGCCTCTAGAGGGAGTATTGGACCAACACTTCTAAAAAATGGGGTCCTTGCAGGCAACTCATCGGAGGGACACAAAAAAATCTTTGCCGACTTTCTCCTGAAGCTTACGAGCATTCACACTTAAGCCTGTTACAATGTCAGCTGTTTAGCTAAACATGAGCTCATGATCTAAATTTACACAATAATGAAGAAATCAGCTACAAGTGGAGACAATCAGCAAAAACAATCAATATGAGAATTAGTTTCCCAAGGCCATCCATCAGATGTTGGAATAATCAGGTGCAAGGCAGAAATTATACATAAAACTGGAACTGAAACAAGCAACAAGGATGTTTTCAAAGACTGGTAGGATCTCTAAAACATTTGTAAAGTACATGTCATTGATAAAGCTAAATACCCAAGGTTGTGTAATACAACAGATTAATCATTGAGAAGAGTGAAATTATGCTGTTTTGAAAACTATGGCAGGTCAGATTTTCTGCCTAATGATATAAGAAGATTTCTCTCAAAAATACACATTATTTCAAAGACTTATTGGCTGTGAAATAAGTGAAGGGTATTTCAAATGGCTTGTCTGCAAAGAAAGGTGAGATGTAGGGAATCACAGAAAGTCGAGGGGAAAATATGTCAATATATACATTGCTATATGGTGAACTAAGCCTTAGGCCAGCAACAATGGAGAGGACCTGACCCTTAGAAACTTACAAGTAAGCTGGAATCTTCAAAAGTTCAAATCTTTATAAGTAAAAAGATTTATTAAAATGAATAACCAAGTGTTTTAATTGACATCAGATGATCAAAACAACAAACCCTGAGAACATAGAAAAAATATAAATAAAGATATGAGCAGAACTTAATACAACAGAAAACGTATAAAATTGAGGTGATTTAGTAAGTCCAAAGAATATTCTTTGAAAAGATTTAAAAGACACACTTTGATTAAGGAAAACAAAAACATATGTAAAGAATATACAGAAAGAATCAGGACAATGTTATAGCAGAGAATATATGAAATGCCAGTAAATTTGAACATTTCTGTAAAGGGGACCATTTCCTAGCTCCTAAAGTTGACCAAAACTGACACAAGAGGAAATCATTGAAGGTCATCATGTCTGCCCTTGGCATTCTTGGAACGCCCTGGCCTCAGAATGCAGCATCGGTAGTCCATGGTAACCTGCGGAGAGGGGGTGGGGCTGAAGGAGGTTGGAACACTGCCCTCACTGAGGGAGTGGGTGTGGCCATCTCTGCTGTGACTGAACAAAGGGCAGGGGAGCAGGGGGCCCAGGGCAGGGCCCTCAGAGCCCGGCAGGACCAGGGGAGTGTCACAAGCATTTGGCCCAGGCCAAAGGGCGCCTTCTTTGTCTGCACAGCTTCCCAAACACTCACATTTCCACTCAGGCCGCCCTCTTTGTTGAAGTGTGTGTGGAACGTGTCCTCGCAGTACACCTCGCTGCACAGCTAACCATAGGACTGGGCATCGTACCTTCCTGCCAGGTGACCGAAGTTCGCAGGCAGATGGGTCACTGGGACCAACGCGGAGAGGCTCCTGCCCTGACCACAGGTCGACCACAGCCGCTGCCCCAGATCGGGGGTTGCAAAGCAGCCCTGTCTGAATCCCCTGCCTCTAGAGGGAGTATTGGACCAACACTTCTAAAAAATGGGGTCCTTGCGGGCAACTCATCGGAGGGACACAAAAAAATCTTTGCCGACTTTCTCCTGAAGCTTACGAGCGTTCACACTTAAGCCTTTTACAATGTCAGCTGTTTAGCTAAACATGAGCTCATGATCTAAATTTACACAATAATGAAGAAATCAGCTACAAGGGGAGACAATCAGCAAAAACAATCAATATGAGAATTAGTTTCCCAAGGCCACCCATCAGATGTTGGAATAATCAGGTGCAAGGCAGAATATATACATAAAACTGGAACTGGAACAAGGAACAAGGATGTTTTCAAAGACTGGTAGGATATCTAAAACATTTGTAAAGTACATGTCATTGATAAAGCTAAATACTCAAAGGTTGTGTAATACAACAGATTAATCATTGAGAAGAGTGAAATTATGCTGTTTTGAAAACTATGGCAGGTCAGATTTTCTGCCTAATGATATAAGAAGATTTCTCTCAAAAATACACATTATTTCAAAGACTTATTGGCTGTGAAATAAGTGAAGGGTATTTCAAATGGCTTGTCTGCAAAGAAAGGTGAGATGTAGGGAATCACAGAAAGTCGAGGGGAAAATATGTCAATATATACATTGCTATATGGTGAACTAAGCCTTAGGCCAGCAACAATGGAGAGGACCTGACCCTTAGAAACTTACAAGTAAGCTGGAATCTTCAAAAGTTCAAATCTTTATAAGTAAAAAGATTTATTAAAATGAATAACCAAGTGTTTTAATTGACATCAGATGATCAAAACAACAAACCCTGAGAACATAGAAAAAAATATAAATAAAGATATGAGCAGAACTTAATACAACAGAAAACGTATAAAATTGAGGTGATTTAGTAAGTCCAAAGAATATTCTTTGAAAAGATTTAAAAGACACACTTTGATTAAGGAAAACATAAACATATGTAAAGAATATACAGAAAGAATCAGGACAATGTTATAGCAGAGAATATATGAAATGCCAGTAAATTTGAACATTTCTGTAAAGGGGACCATTTCCTAGCTCCTAAAGTTGACCAAAACTGACACAAGAGGAAATCATTGAAGGTCATCATGTCTGCCCTTGGCATTCTTGGAACGCCCTGGCCTCAGAATGCAGCATCGGTAGTCCATGGTAACCTGCGGAGAGGGGGTGGGGCTGAAGGAGGTTGGAACACTGCCCTCACTGAGGGAGTGGGTGTGGCCATCTCTGCTGTGACTGAACAAAGGGCAGGGGAGCAGGGGGCCCAGGGCAGGGCCCTCAGAGCCCGGCAGGACCAGGGGAGTGTCACAAGCATTTGGCCCAGGCCAAACGGCGCCTTCTTTGTCTGCACAGCGTCCCAAACACTCACATTTCCACTCAGGCCGCCCTCTTTGTTGAAGTGTGTGTGGAACGTGTCCTCGCAGTACACCTCGCTGCACAGCTAACCATAGGACTGGGCATCGTACCTTCCTGCCAGGTGACCGAAGTTCGCAGGCAGATGGGTCACTGGGACCAACGCGGAGAGGCTCCTGCCCTGACCACAGGTCGACCACAGCCGCTGCCCCAGATCGGGGGTTGCAAAGCAGCCCTGTCTGAATCCCCTGCCTCTAGAGGGAGTATTGGACCAACACTTCTAAAAAATGGGGTCCTTGCGGGCAACTCATCGGAGGGACACAAAAAAATCTTTGCCGACTTTCTCCTGAAGCTTACGAGCGTTCACACTTAAGCCTTTTACAATGTCAGCTGTTTAGCTAAACATGAGCTCATGATCTAAATTTACACAATAATGAAGAAATCAGCTACAAGGGGAGACAATCAGCAAAAACAATCAATATGAGAATTAGTTTCCCAAGGCCACCCATCAGATGTTGGAATAATCAGGTGCAAGGCAGAATATATACATAAAACTGGAACTGGAACAAGGAACAAGGATGTTTACTAAGACTGGTAGGATCTCTAAAACATTTGTAAAGTACATGTCATTGATAAAGCTAAATACTCAAAGGTTGTGTAATACAACAGATTAATCATTGAGAAGAGTGAAATTATGCTGTTTTGAAAACTATGGCAGGTCAGATTTTCTGCCTAATGATATAAGAAGATTTCTCTCAAAAATACACATTATTTCAAAGACTTATTGGCTGTGAAATAAGTGAAGGGTATTTCAAATGGCTTGTCTGCAAAGAAAGGTGAGATGTAGGGAATCACAGAAAGTCGAGGGGAAAATATGTCAATATATACATTGCTATATGGTGAACTAAGCCTTAGGCCAGCAACAATGGAGAGGACCTGACCCTTAGAAACTTACAAGTAAGCTGGAATCGTCAAAAGTTCAAATCTTTATAAGTAAAAAGATTTATTAAAATGAATAACCAAGTGTTTTAATTGACATCAGATGATCAAAACAACCATCCCTGAGAACATAGAAAAAAATATAAATAAAGATATGAGCAGAACTTAATACAACAGAAAACGTATAAAATTGAGGTGATTTAGTAAGTCCAAAGAATATTCTTTGAAAAGATTTAAAAGACACACTTTGATTAAGGAAAACATAAACATATGTAAAGAATATACAGAAAGAATCAGGACAATGTTATAGCAGAGAATATATGAAATGCCAGTAAATTTGAACATTTCTGTAAAGGGGACCATTTCCTAGCTCCTAAAGTTGACCAAAACTGACACAAGAGGAAATCATTGAAGGTCATCATGTCTGCCCTTGGCATTCTTGGAACGCCCTGGCCTCAGAATGCAGCATCGGTAGTCCATGGTAACCTGCGGAGAGGGGGTGGGGCTGAAGGAGGTTGGAACACTGCCCTCACTGAGGGAGTGGGTGTGGCCATCTCTGCTGTGACTGAACAAAGGGCAGGGGAGCAGGGGGCCCAGGGCAGGGCCCTCAGAGCCCGGCAGGACCAGGGGAGTGTCACAAGCATTTGGCCCAGGCCAAAGGGCGCCTTCTTTGTCTGCACAGCTTCCCAAACACTCACATTTCCACTCAGGCCGCCCTCTTTGTTGAAGTGTGTGTGGAACGTGTCCTCGCAGTACACCTCGCTGCACAGCTAACCATAGGACTGGGCATCGTACCTTCCTGCCAGGTGACCGAAGTTCGCAGGCAGATGGGTCACTGGGACCAACGCGGAGAGGCTCCTGCCCTGACCTCAGGTCGACCACAGCCGCTGCCCCAGATCGGGGGTTGCAAAGCAGCCCTGTCTGAATCCCCTGCCTCTAGAGGGAGTATTGGACCAACACTTCTAAAAAATGGGGTCCTTGCGGGCAACTCATCGGAGGGACACAAAAAAATCTTTGCCGACTTTCTCCTGAAGCTTACGAGCGTTCACACTTAAGCCTTTTACAATGTCAGCTGTTTAGCTAAACATGAGCTCATGATCTAAATTTACACAATAATGAAGAAATCAGCTACAAGGGGAGACAATCAGCAAAAACAATCAATATGAGAATTAGTTTCCCAAGGCCACCCATCAGATGTTGGAATAATCAGGTGCAAGGCAGAATATATACATAAAACTGGAACTGGAACAAGGAACAAGGATGTTTTCAAAGACTGGTATGATCTCTAAAACATTTGTAAAGTACATGTCATTGATAAAGCTAAATACTCAAAGGTTGTGTAATACAACAGATTAATCATTGAGAAGAGTGAAATTATGCTGTTTTGAAAACTATGGCAGGTCAGATTTTCTGCCTAATGATATAAGAAGATTTCTCTCAAAAATACACATTATTTCAAAGACTTATTGGCTGTGAAATAAGTGAAGGGTATTTCAAATGGCTTGTCTGCAAAGAAAGGTGAGATGTAGGGAATCACAGAAAGTCGAGGGGAAAATATGTCAATATATACATTGCTATATGGTGAACTAAGCCTTAGGCCAGCAACAATGGAGAGGACCTGACCCTTAGAAACTTACAAGTAAGCTGGAATCTTCAAAAGTTCAAATCTTTATAAGTAAAAAGATTTATTAAAATGAATAACCAAGTGTTTTAATTGACATCAGATGATCAAAACAACAAACCCTGAGAACATAGAAAAAAATATAAATAAAGATATGAGCAGAACTTAATACAACAGAAAACGTATAAAATTGAGGTGATTTAGTAAGTCCAAAGAATATTCTTTGAAAAGATTTAAAAGACACACTTTGATTAAGGAAAACATAAACATATGTAAAGAATATACAGAAAGAATCAGGACAATGTTATAGCAGAGAATATATGAAATGCCAGTAAATTTGAACATTTCTGTAAAGGGGACCATTTCCTAGCTCCTAAAGTTGACCAAAACTGACACAAGAGGAAATCATTGAAGGTCATCATGTCTGCCCTTGGCATTCTTGGAACGCCCTGGCCTCAGAATGCAGCATCGGTAGTCCATGGTAACCTGCGGAGAGGGGGTGGGGCTGAAGGAGGTTGGAACACTGCCCTCACTGAGGGAGTGGGTGTGGCCATCTCTGCTGTGACTGAACAAAGGGCAGGGGAGCAGGGGGCCCAGGGCAGGGCCCTCAGAGCCCGGCAGGACCAGGGGAGTGTCACAAGCATTTGGCCCAGGCCAAACGGCGCCTTCTTTGTCTGCACAGCGTCCCAAACACTCACATTTCCACTCAGGCCGCCCTCTTTGTTGAAGTGTGTGTGGAACGTGTCCTCGCAGTACACCTCGCTGCACAGCTAACCATAGGACTGGGCATCGTACCTTCCTGCCAGGTGACCGAAGTTCGCAGGCAGATGGGTCCCTGGGACCAACGCGGAGAGGCTCCTGCCCTGACCACAGGTCGACAACAGCCGCTGCCCCCGATCGGGGGCCGCAAAGCAGCCCTGTCTGAATCCCCTGCCTCTAGAGGGAGTATTGGACCAACACTTCTAAAAAATGGGGTCCTTGCAGGCAACTCATCGGAGGGACACAAAAAAATCTTTGCCGACTTTCTCCTGAAGCTTACGAGCATTCACACTTAAGACTGTTACAATGTCAGCTGTTTAGCTAAACATGAGCTCATGATCTAAATTTACACAATAATGAAGAAATCAGCTACAAGTGGAGACAATCAGCAAAAACAATCAATATGAGAATTAGTTTCCCAAGGCCATCCATCAGATGTTGGAATAATCAGGTGCAAGGCAGAAAATATACATAAAACTGGAACTGAAACAAGCAACAAGGATGTTTTCAAAGACTGGTAGGATCTCTAAAACATTTGTAAAGTACATGTCATTGATAAAGCTAAATACCCAAGGTTGTGTAATACAACAGATTAATCATTGAGAAGAGTGAAATTATGCTGTTTTGAAAACTATGGCAGGTCAGATTTTCTGCCTAATGATATAAGAAGATTTCTCTCAAAAATACACATTATTTCAAAGACTTATTGGCTGTGAAATAAGTGAAGGGTATTTCAAATGGCTTGTCTGCAAAGAAAGGTGAGATGTAGGGAATCACAGAAAGTCGAGGGGAAAATATGTCAATATATACATTGCTATATGGTGAACTAAGCCTTAGGCCAGCAACAATGGAGAGGACCTGACCCTTAGAAACTTACAAGTAAGCTGGAATCTTCAAAAGTTCAAATCTTTATAAGTAAAAAGATTTATTAAAATGAATAACCAAGTGTTTTAATTGACATCAGATGATCAAAACAACAAACCCTGAGAACATAGAAAAAATATAAATAAAGATATGAGCAGAACTTAATACAACAGAAAACGTATAAAATTGAGGTGATTTAGTAAGTCCAAAGAATATTCTTTGAAAAGATTTAAAAGACACACTTTGATTAAGGAAAACAAAAACATATGTAAAGAATATACAGAAAGAATCAGGACAATGTTATAGCAGAGAATATATGAAATGCCAGTAAATTTGAACATTTCTGTAAAGGGGACCATTTCCTAGCTCCTAAAGTTGACCAAAACTGACACAAGAGGAAATCATTGAAGGTCATCATGTCTGCCCTTGGCATTCTTGGAACGCCCTGGCCTCAGAATGCAGCATCGGTAGTCCATGGTAACCTGCGGATAGGGGGTGGGGCTGAAGGAGGTTGGAACACTGCCCTCACTGAGGGAGTGGGTGTGGCCATCTCTGCTGTGACTGAACAAAGGGCAGGGGAGCAGGGGGCCCAGGGCAGGGCCCTCAGAGCCCGGCAGGACCAGGGGAGTGTCACAAGCATTTGGCCCAGGCCAAAGGGCGCCTTCTTTGTCTGCACAGCTTCCCAAACACTCACATTTCCACTCAGGCCGCCCTCTTTGTTGAAGTGTGTGTGGAACGTGTCCTCGCAGTACACCTCGCTGCACAGCTAACCATAGGACTGGGCATCGTACCTTCCTGCCAGGTGACCGAAGTTCGCAGGCAGATGGGTCACTGGGACCAACGTGGAGAGGCTCCTGCCCTGACCACAGGTCGACCACAGCCGCTGCCCCAGATCGGGGGTTGCAAAGCAGCCCTGTCTGAATCCCCTGCCTCTAGAGGGAGTATTGGACCAACACTTCTAAAAAATGGGGTCCTTGCGGGCAACTCATCGGAGGGACACAAAAAAATCTTTGCCGACTTTCTCCTGAAGCTTACGAGCGTTCACACTTAAGCCTTTTACAATGTCAGCTGTTTAGCTAAACATGAGCTCATGATCTAAATTTACACAATAATGAAGAAATCAGCTACAAGGGGAGACAATCAGCAAAAACAATCAATATGAGAATTAGTTTCCCAAGGCCACCCATCAGATGTTGGAATAATCAGGAGCAAGGCAGAATATATACATAAAACTGGAACTGGAACAAGGAACAAGGATGTTTTCAAAGACTGGTAGGATCTCTAAAACATTTGTAAAGTACATGTCATTGATAAAGCTAAATACTCAAAGGTTGTGTAATACAACAGATTAATCATTGAGAAGAGTGAAATTATGCTGTTTTGAAAACTATGGCAGGTCAGATTTTCTGCCTAATGATATAAGAAGATTTCTCTCAAAAATACACATTATTTCAAAGACTTATTGGCTGTGAAATAAGTGAAGGGTATTTCAAATGGCTTGTCTGCAAAGAAAGGTGAGATGTAGGGAATCACAGAAAGTCGAGGGGAAAATATGTCAATATATACATTGCTATATGGTGAACTAAGCCTTAGGCCAGCAACAATGGAGAGGACCTGACCCTTAGAAACTTACAAGTAAGCTGGAATCTTCAAAAGTTCAAATCTTTATAAGTAAAAAGATTTATTAAAATGAATAACCAAGTGTTTTAATTGACATCAGATGATCAAAACAACAAACCCTGAGAACATAGAAAAAATATAAATAAAGATATGAGCAGAACTTAATACAACAGAAAACGTATAAAATTGAGGTGATTTAGTAAGTCCAAAGAATATTCTTTGAAAAGATTTAAAAGACACACTTTGATTAAGGAAAACAAAAACATAAGTAAAGAATATACAGAAAGAATCAGGACAATGTTATAGCAGAGAATATATGAAATGCCAGTAAAGTTGAACATTTCTGTAAAGGGGACCATTTCCTAGCTCCTAAAGTTGACCAAAACTGACACAAGAGGAAATCATTGAAGGTCATCATGTCTGCCCTTGGCATTCTTGGAACGCCCTGGCCTCAGAATGCAGCATCGGTAGTCCATGGTAACCTGCGGAGAGGGGGCGGGGCTGAAGGAGGTTGGAACACTGCCCTCACTGAGGGAGTGGGTGTGGCCATCTCTGCTGTGACTGAACAAAGGGCAGGGGAGCAGGGGGCCCAGGGCAGGGCCCTCAGAGTCTGGCAGGCCCAGGGGTGTGTCACAAGCATTTGGCCCAGGCCAAAGGGCGCCTTCTTTGTCCGCACAGCTTCCCAAACACTCACCTTTCCACTCAGGCCGCCCTCATTGTTGAAGTGTGTGTGGAACGTGTCCTCGCAGTACACCTCGCTGCACAGCTAACCATAGGACTGGGCATCGTACCTTCCTGCCAGGTGACCGAAGTTCGCAGGCAGATGGGTCCCTGGGACCAACGCGGAGAGGCTCCTGCCCTGACCACAGGTCGACAACAGCCGCTGCCCCCGATCGGGGGCCGCAAAGCAGCCCTGTCTGAATCCCCTGCCTCTAGAGGGAGTATTGGACCAACACTTCTAAAAAATGGGGTCCTTGCAGGCAACTCATCGGAGGGACACAAAAAAATCTTTGCCGACTTTCTCCTGAAGCTTACGAGCATTCACACTTAAGCCTGTTACAATGTCAGCTGTTTAGCTAAACATGAGCTCATGATCTAAATTTACACAATAATGAAGAAATCAGCTACAAGTGGAGACAATCAGCAAAAACAATCAATATGAGAATTAGTTTCCCAAGGCCATCCATCAGATGTTGGAATAATCAGGTGCAAGGCAGAAAATATACATAAAACTGGAACTGAAACAAGCAACAAGGATGTTTTCAAAGACTGGTAGGATCTCTAAAACATTTGTAAAGTACATGTCATTGATAAAGCTAAATACCCAAGGTTGTGTAATACAACAGATTAATCATTGAGAAGAGTGAAATTATGCTGTTTTGAAAACTATGGCAGGTCAGATTTTCTGCCTAATGATATAAGAAGATTTCTCTCAAAAATACACATTATTTCAAAGACTTATTGGCTGTGAAATAAGTGAAGGGTATTTCAAATGGCTTGTCTGCAAAGAAAGGTGAGATGTAGGGAATCACAGAAAGTCGAGGGGAAAATATGTCAATATATACATTGCTATATGGTGAACTAAGCCTTAGGCCAGCAACAATGGAGAGGACCTGACCCTTAGAAACTTACAAGTAAGCTGGAATCTTCAAAAGTTCAAATCTTTATAAGTAAAAAGATTTATTAAAATGAATAACCAAGTGTTTTAATTGACATCAGATGATCAAAACAACAAACCCTGAGAACATAGAAAAAATATAAATAAAGATATGAGCAGAACTTAATACAACAGAAAACGTATAAAATTGAGGTGATTTAGTAAGTCCAAAGAATATTCTTTGAAAAGATTTAAAAGACACACTTTGATTAAGGAAAACAAAAACATATGTAAAGAATATACAGAAAGAATCAGGACAATGTTATAGCAGAGAATATATGAAATGCCAGTAAATTTGAACATTTCTGTAAAGGGGACCATTTCCTAGCTCCTAAAGTTGACCAAAACTGACACAAGAGGAAATCATTGAAGGTCATCATGTCTGCCCTTGGCATTCTTGGAACGCCCTGGCCTCAGAATGCAGCATCGGTAGTCCATGGTAACCTGCGGAGAGGGGGTGGGGCTGAAGGAGGTTGGAACACTGCCCTCACTGAGGGAGTGGGTGTGGCCATCTCTGCTGTGACTGAACAAAGGGCAGGGGAGCAGGGGGCCCAGGGCAGGGCCCACAGAGCCCGGCAGGACCAGGGGAGTGTCACAAGCATTTGGCCCAGGCCAAAGGGCGCCTTCTTTGTCTGCACAGCTTCCCAAACACTCACATTTCCACTCAGGCCGCCCTATTTGTTGAAGTGTGTGTGGAACGTGTCCTCGCAGTACACCTCGCTGCACAGCTAACCATAGGACTGGGCATCGTACCTTCCTGCCAGGTGACCGAAGTTCGCAGGCAGATGGGTCACTGGGACCAACGCGGAGAGGCTCCTGCCCTGACCACAGGTCGACCACAGCCGCTGCCCCAGATCGGGGGTTGCAAAGCAGCCCTGTCTGAATCCCCTGCCTCTAGAGGGAGTATTGGACCAACACTTCTAAAAAATGGGGTCCTTGCGGGCAACTCATCGGAGGGACACAAAATAATCTTTGCCGACTTTCTCCTGAAGCTTTCGAGCGTTCACACTTAAGCCTTTTACAATGTCAGCTGTTTAGCTAAACATGAGCTCATGATCTAAATTTACACAATAATGAAGAAATCAGCTACAAGGGGAGACAATCAGCAAAAACAATCAATATGAGAATTAGTTTCCCAAGGCCACCCATCAGATGTTGGAATAATCAGGTGCAAGGCAGAATATATACATAAAACTGGAACTGGAACAAGGAACAAGGATGTTTTCAAAGACTGGTAGGATATCTAAAACATTTGTAAAGTACATGTCATTGATAAAGCTAAATACTCAAAGGTTGTGTAATACAACAGATTAATCATTGAGAAGAGTGAAATTATGCTGTTTTGAAAACTATGGCAGGTCAGATTTTCTGCCTAATGATATAAGAAGATTTCTCTCAAAAATACACATTATTTCAAAGACTTATTGGCTGTGAAATAAGTTAAGGGTATTTCAAATGGCTTGTCTGCAAAGAAAGGTGAGATGTAGGGAATCACAGAAAGTCGAGGGGAAAATATGTCAATATATACATTGCTATATGGTGAACTAAGCCTTAGGCCAGCAACAATGGAGAGGACCTGACCCTTAGAAACTTACAAGTAAGCTGGAATCTTCAAAAGTTCAAATCTTTCTAAGTAAAAAGATTTATTAAAATGAATAACCAAGTGTTTTAATTGACATCAGATGATCAAAACAACAAACCCTGAGAACATAGAAAAAATATAAATAAAGATATGAGCAGAACTTAATACAACAGAAAACGTATAAAATTGAGGTGATTTAGTAAGTCCAAAGAATATTCTTTGAAAAGATTTAAAAGACACACTTTGATTAAGGAAAACAAAAACATATGTAAAGAATATACAGAAAGAATCAGGACAATGTTATAGCAGAGAATATATGAAATGCCAGTAAATTTGAACATTTCTGTAAAGGGGACCATTTCCTAGCTCCTAAAGTTGACCAAAACTGACACAAGAGGAAATCATTGAAGGTCATCATGTCTGCCCTTGGCATTCTTGGAACGCCCTGGCCTCAGAATGCAGCATCGGTATTCCATGGTAACCTGCGGAGAGGGGGTGGGGCTGAAGGAGGTTGGAACACTGCCCTCACTGAGGGAGTGGGTGTGGCCATCTCTGCTGTGACTGAACAAAGGGCAGGGGAGCAGGGGGCCCAGGGCAGGGCCCTCAGAGCCCGGCAGGACCAGGGGAGTGTCACAAGCATTTGGCCCAGGCCAAAGGGCGCCTTCTTTGTCTGCACAGCTTCCCAAACACTCACATTTCCACTCAGGCCGCCCTCTTTGTTGAAGTGTGTGTGGAACGTGTCCTCGCAGTACACCTCGCTGCACAGCTAACCATAGGACTGGGCATCGTACCTTCCTGCCAGGTGACCGAAGTTCGCAGGCAGATGGGTCACTGGGACCAACGTGGAGAGGCTCCTGCCCTGACCACAGGTCGACCACAGCCGCTGCCCCGGATCGGGGGTTGCAAAGCAGCCCTGTCTGAATCCCCTGCCTCTAGAGGGAGTATTGGACCAACACTTCTAAAAAATGGGGTCCTTGCGGGCAACTCATCGGAGGGACACAAAAAAATCTTTGCCGACTTTCTCCTGAAGCTTACGAGCGTTCACACTTAAGCCTTTTACAATGTCAGCTGTTTAGCTAAACATGAGCTCATGATCTAAATTTACACAATAATGAAGAAATCAGCTACAAGGGGAGACAATCAGCAAAAACAATCAATATGAGAATTAGTTTCCCAAGGCCACCCATCAGATGTTGGAATAATCAGGTGCAAGGCAGAATATATACATAAAACTGGAACTGGAACAAGGAACAAGGATGTTTTCAAAGACTGGTAGGATCTCTAAAACATTTGTAAAGTACATGTCATTGATAAAGCTAAATACTCAAAGGTTGTGTAATACAACAGATTAATCATTGAGAAGAGTGAAATTATGCTGTTTTGAAAACTATGGCAGGTCAGATTTTCTGCCTAATGATATAAGAAGATTTCTCTCAAAAATACACATTATTTCAAAGACTTATTGGCTGTGAAATAAGTGAAGGGTATTTCAAATGGCTTGTCTGCAAAGAAAGGTGAGATGTAGGGAATCACAGAAAGTCGAGGGGAAAATATGTCAATATATACATTGCTATATGGTGAACTAAGCCTTAGGCCAGCAACAATGGAGAGGACCTGACCCTTAGAAACTTACAAGTAAGCTGGAATCTTCAAAAGTTCAAATCTTTCTAAGTAAAAAGATTTATTAAAATGAATAACCAAGTGTTTTAATTGACATCAGATGATCAAAACAACAAACCCTGAGAACATAGAAAAAATATAAATAAAGATATGAGCAGAACTTAATACAACAGAAAACGTATAAAATTGAGGTGATTTAGTAAGTCCAAAGAATATTCTTTGAAAAGATTTAAAAGACACACTTTGATTAAGGAAAACAAAAACATAAGTAAAGAATATACAGAAAGAATCAGGACAATGTTATAGCAGAGAATATATGAAATGCCAGTAAAGTTGAACATTTCTGTAAAGGGGACCATTTCCTAGCTCCTAAAGTTGACCAAAACTGACACAAGAGGAAATCATTGAAGGTCATCATGTCTGCCCTTGGCATTCTCGGAACGCCCTGGCCTCAGAATGCAGCATCGGTAGTCCATGGTAACCTGCGGAGAGGGGGCGGGGCTGAAGGAGGTTGGAACACTGCCCTCACTGAGCGAGTGGGTGTGGCCATCTCTGCTGTGACTGAACAAATGGCAGGGGAGCAGGGGGCCCAGGGCAGGGCCCTCAGAGTCTGGCAGGCCCAGGGGTGTGTCACAAGCATTTGGCCCAGGCCAAAGGGCGCCTTCTTTGTCCGCACAGCTTCCCAAACACTCACCTTTCCACTCAGGCCGCCCTCATTGTTGAAGTGTGTGTGGAACGTGTCCTCGCAGTACACCTCGCTGCACAGCTAACCATAGGACTGGGCATCGTACCTTCCTGCCAGGTGACCGAAGTTCGCAGGCAGATGGGTCCCTGGGACCAACGCGGAGAGGCTCCTGCCCTGACCACAGGTCGACAACAGCCGCTGCCCCCGATCGGGGGCCGCAAAGCAGCCCTGTCTGAATCCCCTGCCTCTAGAGGGAGTATTGGACCAACACTTCTAAAAAATGGGGTCCTTGCAGGCAACTCATCGGAGGGACACAAAAAAATCTTTGCCGACTTTCTCCTGAAGCTTACGAGCATTCACACTTAAGCCTGTTACAATGTCAGCTGTTTAGCTAAACATGAGCTCATGATCTAAATTTACACAATAATGAAGAAATCAGCTACAAGTGGAGACAATCAGCAAAAACAATCAATATGAGAATTAGTTTCCCAAGGCCATCCATCAGATGTTGGAATAATCAGGTGCAAGGCAGAAAATATACATAAAACTGGAACTGAAACAAGCAACAAGGATGTTTTCAAAGACTGGTAGGATCTCTAAAACATTTGTAAAGTACATGTCATTGATAAAGCTAAATACCCAAGGTTGTGTAATACAACAGATTAATCATTGAGAAGAGTGAAATTATGCTGTTTTGAAAACTATGGCAGGTCAGATTTTCTGCCTAATGATATAAGAAGATTTCTCTCAAAAATACACATTATTTCAAAGACTTATTGGCTGTGAAATAAGTGAAGGGTATTTCAAATGGCTTGTCTGCAAAGAAAGGTGAGATGTAGGGAATCACAGAAAGTCGAGGGGAAAATATGTCAATATATACATTGCTATATGGTGAACTAAGCCTTAGGCCAGCAACAATGGAGAGGACCTGACCCTTAGAAACTTACAAGTAAGCTGGAATCTTCAAAAGTTCAAATCTTTATAAGTAAAAAGATTTATTAAAATGAATAACCAAGTGTTTTAATTGACATCAGATGATCAAAACAACAAACCCTGAGAACATAGAAAAAATATAAATAAAGATATGAGCAGAACTTAATACAACAGAAAACGTATAAAATTGAGGTGATTTAGTAAGTCCAAAGAATATTCTTTGAAAAGATTTAAAAGACACACTTTGATTAAGGAAAACAAAAACATATGTAAAGAATATACAGAAAGAATCAGGACAATGTTATAGCAGAGAATATATGAAATGCCAGTAAATTTGAACATTTCTGTAAAGGGGACCATTTCCTAGCTCCTAAAGTTGACCAAAACTGACACAAGAGGAAATCATTGAAGGTCATCATGTCTGCCCTTGGCATTCTTGGAACGCCCTGGCCTCAGAATGCAGCATCGGTAGTCCATGGTAACCTGCGGAGAGGGGGTGGGGCTGAAGGAGGTTGGAACACTGCCCTCACTGAGGGAGTGGGTGTGGCCATCTCTGCTGTGACTGAACAAAGGGCAGGGGAGCAGGGGGCCCAGGGCAGGGCCCACAGAGCCCGGCAGGACCAGGGGAGTGTCACAAGCATTTGGCCCAGGCCAAAGGGCGCCTTCTTTGTCTGCACAGCTTCCCAAACACTCACATTTCCACTCAGGCCGCCCTATTTGTTGAAGTGTGTGTGGAACGTGTCCTCGCAGTACACCTCGCTGCACAGCTAACCATAGGACTGGGCATCGTACCTTCCTGCCAGGTGACCGAAGTTCGCAGGCAGATGGGTCACTGGGACCAACGCGGAGAGGCTCCTGCCCTGACCACAGGTCGACCACAGCCGCTGCCCCAGATCGGGGGTTGCAAAGCAGCCCTGTCTGAATCCCCTGCCTCTAGAGGGAGTATTGGACCAACACTTCTAAAAAATGGGGTCCTTGCGGGCAACTCATCGGAGGGACACAAAACAATCTTTGCCGACTTTCTCCTGAAGCTTTCGAGCGTTCACACTTAAGCCTTTTACAATGTCAGCTGTTTAGCTAAACATGAGCTCATGATCTAAATTTACACAATAATGAAGAAATCAGCTACAAGGGGAGACAATCAGCAAAAACAATCAATATGAGAATTAGTTTCCCAAGGCCACCCATCAGATGTTGGAATAATCAGGTGCAAGGCAGAATATATACATAAAACTGGAACTGGAACAAGGAACAAGGATGTTTTCAAAGACTGGTAGGATATCTAAAACATTTGTAAAGTACATGTCATTGATAAAGCTAAATACTCAAAGGTTGTGTAATACAACAGATTAATCATTGAGAAGAGTGAAATTATGCTGTTTTGAAAACTATGGCAGGTCAGATTTTCTGCCTAATGATATAAGAAGATTTCTCTCAAAAATACACATTATTTCAAAGACTTATTGGCTGTGAAATAAGTGAAGGGTATTTCAAATGGCTTGTCTGCAAAGAAAGGTGAGATGTAGGGAATCACAGAAAGTCGAGGGGAAAATATGTCAATATATACATTGCTATATGGTGAACTAAGCCTTAGGCCAGCAACAATGGAGAGGACCTGACCCTTAGAAACTTACAAGTAAGCTGGAATCTTCAAAAGTTCAAATCTTTATAAGTAAAAAGATTTATTAAAATGAATAACCAAGTGTTTTAATTGACATCAGATGATCAAAACAACAAACCCTGAGAACATAGAAAAAATATAAATAAAGATATGAGCAGAACTTAATACAACAGAAAACGTATAAAATTGAGGTGATTTAGTAAGTCCAAAGAATATTCTTTGAAAAGATTTAAAAGACACACTTTGATTAAGGAAAACAAAAACATATGTAAAGAATATACAGAAAGAATCAGGACAATGTTATAGCAGAGAATATATGAAATGCCAGTAAATTTGAACATTTCTGTAAAGGGGACCATTTCCTAGCTCCTAAAGTTGACCAAAACTGACACAAGAGGAAATCATTGAAGGTCATCATGTCTGCCCTTGGCATTCTTGGAACGCCCTGGCCTCAGAATGCAGCATCGGTAGTCCATGGTAACCTGCGGAGAGGGGGTGGGGCTGAAGGAGGTTGGAACACTGCCCTCACTGAGGGAGTGGGTGTGGCCATCTCTGCTGTGACTGAACAAAGGGCAGGGGAGCAGGGGGCCCAGGGCAGGGCCCTCAGAGCCCGGCAGGACCAGGGGAGTGTCACAAGCATTTGGCCCAGGCCAAAGGGCGCCTTCTTTGTCTGCACAGCTTCCCAAACACTCACATTTCCACTCAGGCCGCCCTCTTTGTTGAAGTGTGTGTGGAACGTGTCCTCGCAGTACACCTCGCTGCACAGCTAACCATAGGACTGGGCATCGTACCTTCCTGCCAGGTGACCGAAGTTCGCAGGCAGATGGGTCACTGGGACCAACGTGGAGAGGCTCCTGCCCTGACCACAGGTCGACCACAGCCGCTGCCCCGGATCGGGGGTTGCAAAGCAGCCCTGTCTGAATCCCCTGCCTCTAGAGGGAGTATTGGACCAACACTTCTAAAAAATGGGGTCCTTGCGGGCAACTCATCGGAGGGACACAAAAAAATCTTTGCCGACTTTCTCCTGAAGCTTACGAGCGTTCACACTTAAGCCTTTTACAATGTCAGCTGTTTAGCTAAACATGAGCTCATGATCTAAATTTACACAATAATGAAGAAATCAGCTACAAGGGGAGACAATCAGCAAAAACAATCAATATGAGAATTAGTTTCCCAAGGCCACCCATCAGATGTTGGAATAATCAGGTGCAAGGCAGAATATATACATAAAACTGGAACTGGAACAAGGAACAAGGATGTTTTCAAAGACTGGTAGGATCTCTAAAACATTTGTAAAGTACATGTCATTGATAAAGCTAAATACTCAAAGGTTGTGTAATACAACAGATTAATCATTGAGAAGAGTGAAATTATGCTGTTTTGAAAACTATGGCAGGTCAGATTTTCTGCCTAATGATATAAGAAGATTTCTCTCAAAAATACACATTATTTCAAAGACTTATTGGCTGTGAAATAAGTGAAGGGTATTTCAAATGGCTTGTCTGCAAAGAAAGGTGAGATGTAGGGAATCACAGAAAGTCGAGGGGAAAATATGTCAATATATACATTGCTATATGGTGAACTAAGCCTTAGGCCAGCAACAATGGAGAGGACCTGACCCTTAGAAACTTACAAGTAAGCTGGAATCTTCAAAAGTTCAAATCTTTCTAAGTAAAAAGATTTATTAAAATGAATAACCAAGTGTTTTAATTGACATCAGATGATCAAAACAACAAACCCTGAGAACATAGAAAAAATATAAATAAAGATATGAGCAGAACTTAATACAACAGAAAACGTATAAAATTGAGGTGATTTAGTAAGTCCAAAGAATATTCTTTGAAAAGATTTAAAAGACACACTTTGATTAAGGAAAACAAAAACATAAGTAAAGAATATACAGAAAGAATCAGGACAATGTTATAGCAGAGAATATATGAAATTGCCAGTAAAGTTGAACATTTCTGTAAAGGGGACCATTTCCTAGCTCCTAAGTTGACCAAAACTGACACAAGAGGAAATCATTGAAGGTCATCATGTCTGCCCTTGGCATTCTCGGAACGCCCTGGCCTCAGAATGCAGCATCGGTAGTCCATGGTAACCTGCGGAGAGGGGGCGGGGCTGAAGGAGGTTGGAACACTGCCCTCACTGAGCGAGTGGGTGTGGCCATCTCTGCTGTGACTGAACAAATGGCAGGGGAGCAGGGGGCCCAGGGCAGGGCCCTCAGGAGTCTGGCAGGCCCAGGGGTGTGTCACAAGCATTTGGCCCAGGCCAAAGGGCGCCTTCTTTGTCCGCACAGCTTCCCAAACACTCACCTTTCCACTCAGGCCGCCCTCATTGTTGAAGTGTGTGTGGAACGTGTCCTCGCAGTACACCTCGCTGCACAGCTAACCATAGGACTGGGCATCGTACCTTCCTGCCAGGTGACCGAAGTTCGCAGGCAGGTGGGTCCCTGGGACCAACGCGGAGAGGCTCCTGCCCTGACCACAGGTCGACAACAGCCGCTGCCCCCGATCGGGGGGCCGCAAAGCAGGCCCTGTCTGAATCCCCTGCCTCTAGAGGGAGTATTGGACCAAGACTTCTAAAAAATGGGGTCCTTGCGGGCAACTCATCGGAGGGACACAAAAAAATCTTTGCCGACTTTCTCCTGAAGCTTACGAGCGTTCACACTTAAGCCTGTTACAATGTCAGCTGTTTAGCTAAACATGAGCTCATGATCTAAATTTACACAATAATGAAGAAATCAGCTACAAGTGAGACAATCAGCAAAAACAATCAATATGAGAATTAGTTTCCCAAGGCCATCCATCAGATGTTGGAATAATCAGGTGCAAGGCAGAAAATATACATAAAACTGGAACTGAAACAAGCAACAAGGATGTTTTCAAAGACTGGTAGGATCTCTAAAACATTTGTAAAGTACATGTCATTGATAAAGCTAAATACCCAAGGTTGTGTAATACAACAGATTAATCATTGAGAAGAGTGAAATTATGCTGTTTGAAAACTATGGCAGGTCAGATTTTCTGCCTAATGATATAAGAAGATTTCTCCTCAAAAATACACATTATTTCAAAGACTTATTGGCTGTGAAATAAGTGAAGGGTATTTCAAATGGCTTGTCTGCAAAGAAAGGTGAGATGTAGGGAATCACAGAAAGTCGAGGGGAAAATATGTCAATATATACATTGCTATATGGTGAACTAAGCCTTAGGCCAGCAACAATGGAGAGGACCTGACCCTTAGAAACTTACAAGTAAGCTGGAATCTTCAAAAGTTCAAATCTTTATAAGTAAAAAGATTTATTAAAATGAATAACCAAGTGTTTTAATTGACATCAGATGATCAAAACAACAAACCCTGAGAACATAGAAAAAATATAAATAAAGATATGAGCAGAACTTAATACAACAGAAAACGTATAAAATTGAGGTGATTTAGTAAGTCCAAAGAATATTCTTTGAAAAGATTTAAAAGACACACTTTGATTAAGGAAAACAAAAACATATGTAAAGAATATACAGAAAGAATCAGGACAATGTTATAGCAGAGAAATATATGAAATGCCAGTAAATTTGAACATTTCTGTAAAGGGGACCATTTCCTAGCTCCTAAAGTTGACCAAAACTGACACAAGAGGAAATCATTGAAGGTCATCATGTCTGCCCTTGGCATTCTTGGAACGCCCTGGCCTCAGATGCAGCATCGGTAGTCCATGGTAACCTGCGGAGAGGGGGTGGGGCTGAAGGAGGTTGGAACACTGCCCTCACAGAGGGAGTGGGTGTGGCCATCTCTGCTGTGACTGAACAAAGGGCAGGGGAGCAGGGGGCCCAGGGCAGGGCCCACAGAGCCCGGCAGGACCAGGGGAGTGTCACAAGCATTTGGCCCAGGCCAAAGGGCGCCTTCTTTGTCTGCACAGCTTCCCCAAACACTCACATTTCCACTCAGGCCGCCCTATATGTTGATGTGTGTGTGGAACGTGTCCTCGCAGTACACCTCGCTGCACAGCTAACCATAGGACTGGGCATCGTACCTTCCTGCCAGGTGACCGAAGTTCGCAGGCAGATGGGTCACTGGGACCAACGCGGAGAGGCTCCTGCCCTGACCACAGGTCGACCACAGCCGCTGCCCCAGATCGGGGGTTGCAAAGCAGCCCTGTCTGAATCCCCTGCCTCTAGAGGAGTATTGGACCAACACTTCTAAAAAATGGGGTCCTTGCGGGCAACTCATCGGAGGGACACAAAACAATCTTTGCCGACTTTCTCCTGAAGCTTTCGAGCGTTCACACTTAAGCCTTTTACAATGTCAGCTGTTTAGCTAAACATGAGCTCATGATCTAAATTTACACAATAATGAAGAAATCAGCTACAAGGGGAGACAATCAGCAAAAACAATCAATATGAGAATTAGTTTCCCAAGGCCACCCATCAGATGTTGGAATAATCAGGTGCAAGGCAGAATATATACATAAAACTGGAACTGGAACAAGGAACAAGGATGTTTTCAAAGACTGGTAGGATATCTAAAACATTTGTAAAGTACATGTCATTGATAAAGCTAAATACTCAAAGGTTGTGTAATACAACAGATTAATCATTGAGAAGAGTGAAATTATGCTGTTTTGAAAACTATGGCAGGTCAGATTTTCTGCCTAATGATATAAGAAGATTTCTCTCAAAAATACACATTATTTCAAAGACTTATTGGCTGTGAAATAAGTGAAGGGTATTTCAAATGGCTTGTCTGCAAAGAAAGGTGAGATGTAGGGAATCACAGAAAGTCGAGGGGAAAATATGTCAATATATACATTGCTATATGGTGAACTAAGCCTTAGGCCAGCAACAATGGAGAGGACCTGACCCTTAGAAACTTACAAGTAAGCTGGAATCTTCAAAAGTTCAAATCTTTATAAGTAAAAAGATTTATTAAAATGAATAACCAAGTGTTTTAATTGACATCAGATGATCAAAACAACAAACCCTGAGAACATAGAAAAAATATAAATAAAGATATGAGCAGAACTTAATACAACAGGAAAACGTATAAAATTGAGGTGATTTAGTAAGTCCAAAGAATATTCTTTGAAAAGATTTAAAAGACACACTTTGATTAAGGAAAACAAAAACATATGTAAAGAATATACAGAAAGAATCAGGACAATGTTATAGCAGAGAATATATGAAATGCCAGTAAATTTGAACATTTCTGTAAAGGGGACCATTTCCTAGCTCCTAAAGTTGACCAAAACTGACACAAGAGGAAATCATTGAAGGTCATCATGTCTGCCCTTGGGCATTCTTGGAACGCCCTGGCCTCAGAATGCAGCATCGGTATTCCATGGTAACCTGCGGAGAGGGGGTGGGGGCTGAAGGAGGTTGGAACACTGCCCTCACTGAGGGAGTGGGTGTGGCCCATCTCTGCTGTGACTGAACAAAGGGCAGGGGAGGCAGGGGGCCCAGGGCAGGGCCCTCAGAGCCCGGCAGGACCAGGGGAGTGTCACAAGCATTTGGCCCAGGCCAAAGGGCGCCTTCTTTGTCCGCACAGCTTCCAAACACTCACCTTTCCACTCAGGCCGCCCTCATTGTTGAAGTGTGTGTGGAACGTGTCCTCGCAGTACACCTCGCTGCACAGCTAACCATAGGACTGGGCATCGTACCTTCCTGCCAGGTGACCGAAGTTCGCAGGCAGGTGGGTCCCTGGGGACCAACGCGGAGAGGCTCCTGCCCTGACCACAGGTCGACAACAGCCGCTGCCCCCGATCGGGGGCCGCAAAGCAGCCCTGTCTGAATCCCCTGCCTCTAGAGGGAGTATTGGACCAAGACTTCTAAAAAATGGGGTCCTTGCGGGCAACTCATCGGAGGGACACAAAAAAATCTTTGCCGACTTTCTCCTGAAGCTTACGAGCGTTCACACTTAAGCCTGTTACAATTGTCAGCTGTTTAGCTAAACATGAGCTCATGATCTAAATTTACACAATAATGAAGGAAATCAGCTACAAGTGGAGACAATCAGCAAAAAACAATCAATATGAGAATTAGTTTCCCAAGGCCATCCATCAGATGTTGGAATAATCAGGTGCAAGCAGAAAATATACATAAAACTGGAACTGAAACAAGCAACAAGGATGTTTTCAAAGACTGGTAGGATCTCTAAAACATTTGTAAAGTACATGTCATTGATAAAGCTAATACCCAAGGTTGTGTAATACAACAGATTAATCATTGAGAAGAGTGAAATTATGCTGTTTTTGAAAACTATGGCAGGTCAGATTTTCTGCCTAATGATATAAGAAGATTTCTCTCAAAAAATACACATTATTTCAAAGACTTATTGGCTGTGAAATAACGTGAAGGGTATTTCAAATGGCTTGTCTGCAAAGAAAGGTGAGATGTAGGGAATCACAGAAAGTCGAGGGGAAAATATGTCAATATATACATTGCTATATGGTGAACTAAGCCTTAGGCCAGCAACAATGGAGAGGACCTGACCCTTAGAAACTTACAAGTAAGCTGGAATCTTCAAAAGTTCAAATCTTTATAAGTAAAAAGATTTATTAAAATGAATAACCAAGTGTTTTAATTGACATCAGATGATCAAAACAACAAACCCTGAGAACATAGAAAAAATATAAATAAAGATATGAGCAGAACTTAATACAACAGAAAACGTATAAAATTGAGGTGATTTAGTAAGTCCAAAGAATATTCTTTGACAAAGATTTAAAAGACACACTTTGATTAAGGAAAACAAAAACATATGTAAAGAATATTACAGAAAGAATCAGGACAATGTTATAGCAGAGAATATATGAAATGCCAGTAAATTTGAACATTTCTGTAAAGGGGACCATTTCCTAGCTCCTAAAGTTGACCAAAACTGACACAAGAGGAAATCATTGAAGGTCATCATGTCTGCCCTTGGCATTCTTGGAACGCCCTGGCCTCAGAATGCAGCATCGGTAGTCCATGGTAACCTGCGGATGAGGGGGTGGGGCTGAAGGAGGTTGGAACACTGCCCTCACTGAGGGAGTGGGTGTGGCCATCTCTGCTGTGACTGAACAAAGGGCAGGGGAGCAGGG